>NC_064291.1:44203121-44230278 GCF_019186545.1 Solanum stenotomum
TTCTTTCTCTCTTCTTCTCTTCTTCACTCAAGAACCCTAACTCTTACTCTTTTAAAATGGAACAAAAATGATCCACAATCAGCCTAACACAACAATATAACCTCAAAAGAAATGATTTGTGAAAAGACCAAAATGCCCTTAAATTTCCGGACGGACTCCCTGCCAACTGCCCAGCTTTCAAAGGGCATAACTCGCTCATACAAACTCGGAATGGAGCAAACTCGGTGGCGTTGGAAAGATCGTTCCAAGGGCTTTCCAAACATAACTGGAACTACTCCTGGATCATCCTGAGCTAGGAGTTATGACTGCTCAAAGTTGGCCAAAAACTCACTGATTTCCACACTAGGCCGAATTTCCAGATTCTGAATTTTTTTCCAAAAATGACTACTTCCAATTTCAAGCTTCTTCATATTCATTTTAAATTGTCGAATGTTACAGAATGTGTGAAGCATGAACCACCTAGTTTGGGTACTTGGAAGTTGGTAATATTTTTTTTTATGTCATTTTTTTGTTCTAGTATGAGTACAATATATGCATAAAAATCTCGTGAGTTATTGGCTTATATTATTTCGAAAGGGTCGCTACACGGGTGGTGTCGAACAATGTTGCTTATGTTGTAGGATATATCTGCTCATAGGGTTTGACCTGCTTCCCGCCTGAAAGAATCATTCACTAGCTAGTCGGACTAGTGTGAGTCTTAACCGGAGACATACTGAAAACCATGTCTTTCGAACAGAACGCAATATCCATCTTCCAAAGAAAAAAAGGACTCGTTTAGAAGAAATATTATGTGCGGCATGTAGAGCAAATGTAAAGCATAGTCGGATTGCCCACACAACTCTTTCATAAAAGCATTATCCCAGTTTGTTTCATTTGCTTTCAAATCTACTAGAATCACTATTATAGTTTTCCTAGGATCAAAAAACACTATTTTATTAGATCTTTTATCTATTCGATTGACCCTAAAGCTAAGAAAATTGTCATACCTTCGACTAAGAGTATCTTCTCCTATAAACTCTTCTTGCATACTTGACTTCTAAATTATTTCTTACCATAACTTGAGATCAATCGAGTACCTTGTAATTTACAAAGAATTTAACTTCTTTCCCAAATCATAACTTTTCTTTTTTTTCACTCTTCTAGGCTCTAATTAAATAGGTAATGGACTATTTTTTTTTTCTATAAAATAAGATGGTGACCAGATTTAGATTTTAACTTTCTGAATATTTTATCTCTATATATGTATTAGAGATCAACATAAATAAGATATTCTGATGTCACTGTTTAAGTTTTAACCCCATTAAGAATATTTTTTGCAAAATAAATTCGCAATATATAAAGTATTCATAGTAAAACTCTAAATAATCATTAGCATGAGAGGAGGCAAAGTATTATTTATCACTATACATGAACCCATTTGATATAAGTATTTCAAGTGCTGCATTACAATTATTTTGAAACCATGAGTATTTGTGATTCGAGAATATCAAACATTATTTTTTTCAAGAATAAAATATAATAAAATAAAATATGTTACTAAGAGGGTGTTTGGATTGGTTTAAAAGTTGGTCAAATCTATTTTTAAGTCAATTTTTGACTTCTGAAAATGTTTGATAAATATAAAAAAAATAGGGCAAATTGTGCATTATAACTAACTATTAATTCAAAATAAATGTTATAGCTACAGTTTCATTTAATTATGATTCGTAGCAAACACATTGTCATTCTGCCCTCTCTCCCTTGAATCTCGCTCGTCACTCTCAATTCTCTCCCTCGCCTAGCTCACTTTTATAACAAACACAAATGTATATGCATTGTGTTGTGTTTGTATAAAGCGAGATAAACTGTATATACAAATATATATATATATATATCCGTCCTATACACTTATAATTATACTAATGCAAATCTTCCCCTATACCCAATTCTCTTTTGTCTTTCTCTCTCGCTTTATACAAACACAAATTATACAAATACAATGTACAACACCTTGTTTGTATAAAGTGAGAGAGAAATTTGATATACAAATACAAGTGTTTTAACTCGATTCAATTGTATATTAACTCGATTCAATTGTATACAAATTAAAATTTTATGCAGATATACAAATACAATCATTGATACATATACATATTAGTTACATATATACAATTATCGAACCAATATACATATACAATTCACCTCTCTCCACTCTCTCGCTCGCCTCTTTCCTCGCTCTCCTAATCTCGTCCGCCACTCTAGCCTAACACGAAGAACATATACATATACAACCGTAATTTTCATAGACACAAACGTCCAATTTATACAAATCGTCGCGATTTATACAAATCAGATGCTACAAAGCAAACTATGTTTGCTATGGAGCTCCGCAAATAGCAAAATTGTAGCTATAGAGCGCTAATATGATTTTTATGTTTGTTATTCCTAAAATTTACTCAAAATAGTAATGTAAAATAAGTCAAATAACTTAAAATAAGTTAGGAAGTGTTTGACAAGGTCAAAAGTAACTTAAAATAAATTTAAAATAAGTCAAAAACCAAAAGTAGGTCTCCATGACTTATATAGATTATAAAAGCTAGGAATATAATATTAAGGACAAGTAAATTCCTTCTTATATTCTAACCAAATTAGTTAAATTATTTCCTTCCAAGATAACCGATATTTCCACCATTGTTAATCTCGGGAAGTTTTTTTTTATAAGAATTTGCAGTAAGATATGATTTTATTTTCATTGTGACCGCTCTACGAACGAATTTTCACTCTACATTCGTCTTCAAATTATTTTAAAAAACAAAATAATAATTTAAAGTTGCGGATACATAAAAACCGTGATTATATATATATATATATATATATATATATATATATATATATATATATATATAATATCATTGACTAATGAGTCTGAATAAGAAACATTAATGATACCACAAAAATTACATATGTTATTATAGTATCATTGACTAATAAACAATTTCTGAACAAGATAACTTATGGTACTAATACAATTATATATAATGATTTAGTATCTGTTAAGTGAAATTATCAGCTTTAATGTTACCAATACAATATATATACAATGTTTTGTATCAGTTAAGCGAAATATTATCAGCCTTAATGACACCTACACCGATTTAGTATCAGTTAAGCGAAATTAGTTTGGGTGTACCCTTCTCATTATACTTTGGTACAAATTTATCCTTAATTTTAACGGAACGCCACATGTCAAGTTCAAAATTAAATAATCTGCTCCAATTTTAAATACCCATTTTGTTTTAGCAAACCCCGTTTAACCCGACCCAACATATTTTATTTATTTTCCACCTAAAAGAAATAAGAATTAAACGTTCACAAAAAATATACTCTGTCCATTTTTAATTGTCATGGTTTCCTTTTTCAGAGTCAAACTATAAAAATTTTGACTAATATTTTACGATATATTTTTTCATCATATTGATATGCAAAAAATTGCAATTTATAGTACTTTTCGTATAGTTTTTGAATATTTAATTTTTTTTTGTTTAAATTATTGAATTAATGTAATGTAATTTAACTTTGAAAATTAGTCAAATTGACTTACGAAAAGCTTAAGATGACAATTAAAAATGAACGTAAGGTATAAATTTCGAAGAGGGTCAAAATTTCGGGAAAAAAGACTGTTTTAATACGTATGAGAATGAAGATGCTTGTTACTGCATTGGAATTGAAGGTGCTCCACATGATTGAGTGAACATGTTCAAATTAAGATGGTTGAAATTTATTTATTCGTTTTTGACGATCGTGGGACCTGGTCAGCTTTTGTGTACTTCGACTAGTTCTACGAGATATTTGTCACCTTCTACTAACAATAGGTACCAGATAACTCTGTCCACCAAGGCTAGGACATATAAAAAAAATCACATAGTGTTTTTTATTTCTACTGAATTTTAAACCTGAGACGATATGATTCTCAATCACTTCATTCAAAATTATTGAGAAGCAGAAACACAAAATATTCTGTAACTGAATGACTACAAAATAATTGAGATGAAGGATGAGTTAAAATAGTATAAGTTTAGTCACATTCTAAGCAAATGAATATGTTACATGGTAGTACAGGACTTGTCAACTAATGTACAAACCTATCTATTTAACTAAAAATGTTTATTATGTAAAAAATGTTTAATTATGTGGTTAATTGCTAGAGTGGAAATAAAGAGTAAAATACATACTCTTGTGAAAACTGTATCACTTGTGAGGAGTATAAAGTTGCATCTTTGTATGGAGTATATATAAGTTACTATAATCACCTTATTCTAACAATATGAATTAATAATGGGCTAAAATGGAGACATGTTACGGAACTAACACTATTTTCAAAGGTTCAAGGGTGAGTTGTAGTGCATTTTGGCCTTTGATGTAATTGGTTATGGTAAGACGATGGATTCAAGTTTCATCACATCAAAAGGATAAAATATCAAGTTAAAGTGAGTCCAAAGTCAAAAAAGTCATTTTAAAAAAACTAAAATGCCTAAAGGGCCACTCTTTTTTTTGAGAAAATTCTAGGAATGACAAACATAAAAATCATATTAGTACTCTATAATTACAGTTTTGCTATTTACGCTTCATAGCCAAATTATGTGTGCTATGGATAGGGGTGGACCCACGTGGGTTCCAGGGGTTCACCTGAACCCCCTCGGCAAAAAATTACACTCCATATATAAGTTAAATTTTCTATATTTATATGGATATATATATATATATTTTGAACCCCTTTAAAGACGGAGAAATTGATAGCCGAGCGGCAGGTCCTTTGAAATTAAGCTGCACCTCGAGGGTTTGAATCCGTATGTAAGTGTTTTATTTTTTTCTTTCTTAGTTTCAATTCTTTTATTTATTTTTTTTCAGTTCCGTTTTTCACGTTTTTTTTTTATAGTTTTTTTATTTTATAAAACATGCTAAAAGTGTGGTTTTAAACCCAAAAAAATTCAAGGGTCCGCCACTAAAACTATATACCACTACTTCCTTGAAATTTTATTTTGTTGGCTTATTTGCACGTTTATACTTTTATTTTTCTAACCCCCTGAACGAAAATTTTGGGTCCGCCATTGGCTATGGAGCATCTAATTTGTATAAAACCCACGAATTTGTATAAAAATTGCTGCGATTTGTATGAAAATTGTGTTTGTATACGTATATGTTCTCTATGTTAGGATAAAATGGTGAGCGTGATTTATTTTTTGTGTGTGTGTGTGTGTGTGAGAGAGAGAGAAAGAGAGAGAAGAGAGAGGCGAGCGAGAGAGGGCAGAGAAAAATTGTGTTTGTATACGTATATGTTCTCTATGTTAGGATAAAATGGTGAGCGAGATTGTGTGTGTGTATGTGTGTGTGTGAGAGAGAAAGAGAGAGAAGAGAGAGGCGAGCGAGAGAGGGCAGAGAGTGGAGAGAGGTAAATTGTATATGTATATCGGTTAGATAATTGTATAAATGTAACTATTATGTATATCTATCAATGATTGTGTTTGTATATCTGCATAAAATTTGAATTTGTATACAATTGAATCGAGTTAAAACATTTGTATTTGTATATCAAATCTTTATATCGCTTTATATAGACACAAATTATACATCGTATGTGTATAATTTGTGTTTCTACAAAGCGAGAGAGAAAGGAAAAAGAGAACCGGACAGGGGGAAATTTGTATTTGTATAATTATAAGTGTATAGGACGGAGAGATATGTATTTATATATGTATATATAGTCTCTCTCGCTTTATACAAATACAAACACAATTTATACATTTGTGTATTGATAAGTGCTTATGTTCCTAGATGTTTTGATGATCTTCTCACAAGTGCAAGGACCTGGTCCTCTGCAGAGTATGAATACTCGTCAAGTGGTCAAAGTGCTTAACAACTGTAAAAGTTGTCCGCGTCAGAAAGTTAGTGAAGTTGCAAAGTACTCCAACAATCAAAAGCGACGAGGGTGTTTGTACATTGGATAATAATTCTTCTTATCTAATACATTGAACTCACAAACAATAAAAAGATTATTCATTCAAAGAGAGACATTTCAAGCTTCAAAAAATAGTAGGACCTGATAGAGTGCTTCATTTCATTCTTGTACCAGTTGTTACTTTGTTTGCTTGTAATCCTGCTTATATTGTAGGATTCGTTTCACTTGTGAAAGAAACGTTTCAATCTTGTGTGAATCATTGTAAGAACTAGGTTAAGAGTAACTCAGTTTCTTACTTTAAAGTCTATATTAATCGATTAGGATTAGTATAGTGGGCAGTGTTATATCTGCTCTGGCTCAGCTAAGTGATAGGAGGTATTGCTTAGTGTGGAGATTAGCAGGCTAATCTCATTTTATAAACTGGCTTTTACTTTTGCTTGGAGAAGATTAGTGAAAGCAATTTGAAAAGTCTTGTTGAGAACAGGTCATGATTTTATTCCCTTAAGCAAAGAGGTTTTCACGTAAAGTTGTGTGTGCAATATTTACTTTCAGCACTTTATTTATTTTCTGTTATTGTAATTGTGCTAAGGACCTGATCCCATCTAGACTAGTGGACGCATACATTCCAACATGTTTGTATAAAGTAAGAGAGGTGAGGGAGAGAACTGAGAGTGGCGAGCGAGATTCAGGGGAGAGAAGCGAATGACAAGAAGTTTGTTGTGAATAGAATTAAATGAAACTGTAGTTATAGCATTTATATTTGAATTGATAGTTTGCTATAATGGCAATTTTTCCAATTTGGTTAACACCAAGAAAAGAAAATATTCAGAAGGAATGGCTGCTCCACCCAATATGGAGGAAGGTCAGTCGTCTACCGGGCCACCATGTTTTAATGGTCAGTACTATGGATGGTGGAAGAATCGAATGCATGACTACATCAATGCTGAGGACACTGAGTTGTGGGACATTATTCTTGATGCATCTTATATTCCTATAAAAGCGGTGAAGGATAGAGAGCTCACCACTACTGTTGTCAAAACCAGAAAGGAGTATAATGAAGCAGATAGGAAGAAGATAGAAAAGAACTACAAAGCAAAAAAGATTATGGTGTGTGGTATTAGAGCTGATGAATACAACAGAATCTCTGCGTGTGAGACTGCCAAGGAAATTTGGGACTGTCTTCAAACTGCTCACGAAGAACTAAGTGAGTGAAGAATCTAAAGTTGACATGCTCACCACTCAGTATGAGAACTTCGTTATGAAGGAGGGTGGAACTATTTTTTAGATGAACTCAAGATTCACCTATATTACTAACGAGCTCAGGTGCCTGGGTGAGCCTATCCCTGTTAGCAAGCAGTTTCGCAAAATTCTTAAGGTGTTTCCTAAATTTTGGGAAAGCAAGGTGGATGTCATAACATAAGCTAAAGATCTGATGACTCTTCCCATGGATGAACTGAATGGGAATCTTCAAACTTACGAGCTAAACAAGAAACAGGGAACAACGGTGAAAGAAGGAAAGAAAGAGAAGTCCATTGCCTTGAGAACTTCTCAAACTGAGGTGACTGAGGAGGAGGATGAGATAGCGTATGTCACTAGAAGATTTCAGAAGATCATAAAGAAACATGGAGGCTTCCAAAAGAAAACCCCTGCTTGCAGAACTGCTACTGCAAATGATCTTTGCCATAAATGTGGCAAGCTTGGTCACTTCAGGAGGGACTGTCCAGTCTAAAGCAGGAAACTCATGACACCAGACCTCGCGAGAGGGACCTTGTCCCAGACAATTCTCAAAGGAAGGTTCATGCTGATCAATTGGTGAGAAAAGCTTTTACTGTATGGGGAGATAATTCAAGTGAGTCAGAAGAAGATGCAGAAAGCCATGAGGATGTTTCAATGATGGCCATTGAAGATGATGAAAGTGTTTTCAACTCCATTTTCTTCTTGATGGCTAAATCTGATGATGAAGAAGGTCCATATGAGGTAACTCTTTTTTATCTTAAGGATGATCTAGATACTTTTCCTGTTGAAAAATTGAGGAAACTTGTTGCCCTGCTTATTGATTTTGTTGATGAATGAACCACTGAAAACTTAATGTTAAATGAAATATTAGGTTTGTGTGAGGATGAGAATTTAGCTCTCATGTCTCAAGTTTCTGAAATAAGCGTAAGGATAGGTACTCTAGAAACTAGCAACATAACTCCTGAGGAGGATCTTGGTACTTCAGTGGGTGGAAAGAGAAAGCGTAGCATCTTTGAGGAAGAATTGGAAAAAAAGCTTAAAATTTATGAGTCTAAGTAAGTTGCCTCTCTTGAAACTAATTCCCAAATGAGAAAGGATTTGAGTAGGGTCAAGGAGGAGCTAAGCCACTCTCTAAAGTGGACTGATTCCTCTAAGATACTCTCTAACCTGTCTAATCAGAGTTTCAATAGAAAGAAAGGGTTGGGATGCAGACCAATAGAACCTCCATATAATCATCATAGCAAATATGTGCCTGTATCTGACAGTCTATTGTGCACTCACTGTGGGCGTAATGGTTATCTAAAAGAAAAGTGTGAGACTCTGAGAAAAGCAAAAGAAAAACATGTGAAATTTATCAGATCTGAAAGCAATGATAAACGGGAACACAAGGGACCTGGTTCCCGTTACCATTTTAGCAAGAACATTTTACCTCCATGGACATGAAGGTTTCTCATTAAACCTTTTGACAGTTTTTGGGAACTCCGTTTGAAGTGGGTTCCTAAGTCTAATAAGTGATTCTTGTGCAGAAGAGAGGGAGCAGCCAATGCTGGTACATGGATAATGGATGATCAAAGCATATGACTGGAAATACTCTAAACTTTCTCTCTTTGGAAGCACACCAAGGTGGTGGTGTGTTATTTGCCGGTGGAAAGAAAGGCTTTATTCTTGGTATTGGCAAGATAGGAAGAATTGCAGATCATTTCATAGACAGTGTACACTATGTGAATGGTCTGAAGTTTATTCTCTTAAGTGTGTCTCAAATTTGCGACAAGGGAAATGAAGTAAAGTTCATCTCTGAAGGGTGTGTGGTTACAAACTGTGCAACTAAGAAAATTGTGATGTTTGCAAAAAGAGTCAAGAATAAGTATGTTGTTGATCTTGATTCTATTGAAGGAGACAACTTATCATGCCTGAGTGCTCAAATTAATGATGCAAATCTTTGGGATAGACGACTAGGTCATGTAAGTACCTCTTTACTTAACAAGCTTGTTGTAGGGGACATGGTCCGTGGACTACCAAAGCTGAAGTTCTCCAATGACAAAGTCTGTGACGCCTGTGCAAAAGGCAAACAAACAAGATCTTCTTTTGAGGCAAAGAAAGGTGTGAGCACTACCATACCTTTGGAACTTCTCCACATGGATCTGTGTGGACCTGTCAAAATTCAAAGTAGAGGAGGTAAAAAATATATTCTTATGATTGTTGATAATTTCTCCAGGTACACCTGGAATATGTTTCTGCGGAAAAAGAATGAGACTGCTGGAATTCTGATTACTTTTGCCAAAGCAATTCAATTGAAGGTCAACTGCAAAATTGTTAGTAGTAGATCTGACCATGGGACAGAGTTCGAGAACTCTCAAATTGAAAGTTTTTGTGCTGAAAATGGAATCAATCATAATTTTTCTGCACCAAGGACTCCTCAACAAAACGGAGTGGTTAAGAGAAAGAACAGAACTCTGGTTGATATTGCAAGGACTATGTTGATTGACTCAGGGCTGGCAATGAACTTCTGGGCAGAAGCAGTCAACACAGCATGCTATGTTACTAATAGGTGCCTTATCAGGTCTATGATAAAGAAGACACCTTATGAATTGATGAACACCAGAAATTCTTCAATTGCCCACCTTAAGCCATTTGGGTGCAAATGCTTTGTGCTAAATAATGGAAAGGATGATCTAGGTAAGTTTGATGCCAGGAGTGATGAAGGTGTGTTTGTGGGATACTCTTCCACTAGCAAAGCTTACAGAGTGTTTAACAAAAGAACTCTCTGTGTTGAAGATAGCATTCATGTGACCTTTGATGAATCTGAGAAAAGTGATGATCACAATGGAGACAATGAGATTGAGGAGTTGATCAAGGAAATGGAAGACAATGACAACCTAAACCCTGGAAACAAACATGTCACAAAGGAAATTGATGCAGATCTCACAGAAATAGCTGGTCCCTCCGATACTACTCAGGAGGTTCCACTCCAAAATCATGAAGATGATGATGCTGAATCTGATACTGAAATTGAAGTGGAGTCAGTCAGAAAGTCAGGATGGAAACATCAATCCTCACATCCATTGGACAATCTAATCTCTCCACTTGATTTGGAATTCAAACTAGATCCAGGACAAGAAATCTAGTTTCCTATTCAGCCTTTATGTCATCTATTGAACCAAAGAACATAAATGAAGCTTTACAGGATGCAGATTGGGTAACATCTATGCAAGAGGAACTCCATCAGTTTGAGAGGAGCAAAGTTTGGCACCTGGTCCCCAGACCACCTAACAGAACTATGATTAGAACAAGATCAGTCTTCAGAAACAAGCTTGACGAGCATGGAACCATTACTAGAAACAAGTCAAGGCTTGTAGTGCAGGGGTACAACCAAGAGGAAGGGATTGACTATGATGAGACCTTTGCTCCTGTAGCCAGAATAGAAGCCATTAGAATCTTGATAGCATTTGCTGCTCATATGAAATTTAAGCTCTTTCAAATGGATGTCAAGAGTGCCTTCTTGAATGGGAATCTGAAGGAAGAAGTGTATGTCAAACAGCCCCCAAGCTTTGAAGATGCAGAACTGCCAAATCATGTGCTGAAGTTAGACAAGGCTCTGTATGGGTTGAAACAAGCTCTAGGAGCTTGATATGAACGCCTGTCAAAATTTCTTATTGCAAATGGGTTCAAAAGAAGTAAAATTGATAATACGCTGTTCTTGAAATCCAGAGGAAATAAGTTATTGATTGTGTAGGTTTATGTGGATGATATCATTTTTGGAGCCACTACAGATTTAATTTGCAAGGAATTTGCTGATCTGATGAGCAGTGAATTTGAAATGAGCATGATGGGAGAACTCACTTTCTTCCTAGGCTTGCAAATCAAATAGTCCATTCAGGGTATATCTATATGTCAAGAGAAATACATCAAGAAACTGCTTCGAAAGTTCAATCTGATTGAGGCAAAAGTTCTTGACACTCCCATGAGAACAAGTGTAAAGCTTGACTTGGATGAAGATGGAGTTGAGGTAAATCAGACTATGTATAGGGGAATCATTGGGTCACTCTTGTATCTCATTGTAAGCAGACCAGGCATAGTCTTCAATGTAGGGATGTGCACAAGGTTTCAAGTTGCACCAAAGGAGTCACATCTAAAAACTGCTAAACAAATACTGAGATACCTGAAGGGAACTCAAGACCTTATCCTCTTCTACCCAACAAGTGACTCACTTGATCTAATTGGTTTTGCAGATGCTGACTATGCGGGGTTTCTTGTATATCAAAAGAGTACATCATGCATGACACATTTTCTTGGATCTTAACTGATATCTTGGGGAATAAAGAAACATAATTCAGTTGTTTTGTCCACTACTGAGGTGGAATATGTAGCTGCTACTTTATGTTGTGCTTAACTGTTGTGGATCAAGCAACAATTAGAGTATTTTGGTGTTCTCACTGATACAATTCCTTCAATGTGTGACAGCATTAGTGCGATGAATATGGCCAAAAATATCGTACAACACAAGAGAACAAAGCACATAGATGTGAGGCATCATTTTCTGAGGGACAATGTTGAGAAGAAAAATGTGGTGATGAAATTCTGCAAGACTGAAAATCAACTGGCTGATATCTTTACAAAACCCTTGAGTAAAGAATGTTTCATTAAAAACAAGGTGAGGCTGGGGATGCACAAGATTACCTGATTCCTTGACAAGTTTGCACAAAAATCTTCTATTTTGATTATGTTACGAAGGGTAGGTATCTATACTTGTTTAATGTTTGTCACTTAAGAATTCGCTTCTGGTACCTTAATGCAGGTATACACTCATGGTGTGTTTAGCTGAAGGGAAGATCTAATCATACATGCAAGGTTGCAGACTAAAAAGGGGACATGGTCCTTATGAGGTTAGTATCACTTACACTACACTGTCTGCCTGTTAACATCACTGTCACACGTCTCTCGCCCATTCATCGCGTCAGTTTCAAGTGTCTTTTCACTTTAAAACCAAAGGTCGCTACTGTTGGGGACTCGATACCCTTTTAACTCTATCTAAAACTAAGTATATAGAGAATCAAATTCTTGAAATCTCTTCAGTTATTTTCCTTCTGATTCTCTAATTGTTTTTCAAGTATCTTCTTTCCTCTCCTAAAATGTCTAACTCCTTCTCTTCTTCCCAGACTCTTATTTCTCAAGAAGTTGAAAACCCTAGTTCCTTCAACTTCTCCATACCCCCTACAGATGAAACTCATTCGACTCCAGTTTGTGGAGTTGGTGAAACGAGTGCCATAGCAGCAAGCCGAGTTCAAATGAAAAGGGCAAGGAAAATGAGGAGGATAGGTATTGAACCTGAAAAGCCTATCTCTACACCTCTCCCTATCAAATCTAGTAATACTGAGTTAGAGGATGTTTCTACTTATGTGACTAAGAAAAGAAAAGAAAGTGAGAAAGAAAGGGTTAAATCAAAAGGAAGTCAGAAGAGTGCAAAGAAATCCCGAGTGAAAAGGGAGAAAGTTAGAAAATATGTGGCTGAAAAATCAAAACCCGTAAAGGGACCAGGTCCCAGGGTACAAAAACAAGGTGAAGAAAAGGAAATGACAAGGGAGGAGTGGATAACGGCAATGGAGAACCAAAAGATTTTGAATGGCAGAGTCTTTGACCCTGGCATTCTAACCAGCTTTGGCATGTCAAATCATTTTGATACTATCTTCATTCAAGATTGGAACCATCTCTTTGAACCACCAGTTCCGTACTTGCACGAACCTGAGGTGCATGAATTTTTCTACAAAATGAAACTTCTGGAAAGTGGTGGAATCGCGACTACTGTCAGGAATGTTAAAACATGTTTGGATGAAGAAATATTGGGGATCATTTTAGGGGTTCCTGTGGAAGGAATTCGAACGATTAAAGGTTGTAAACCATCCAATGACTTCACAAAACGTGGAAATGTCAAGAATGCAGGGTTATCGAAAAAGTTTCTCAAAGGGGAATATCAATTGCTTTTTGAGTTCATAAACAAGGTGTTAGTGCCCAGAACTGAAAAGAGAACAGTGGCGTCTGTTGCTGATTTTTTTTCTCATGGAGAAGCTTGATTAACTTGAAGAGATCAACCTCCCTGCCATTATGTTGGAACACATGCACAGGGTAATGAATTGGAAAAAGGCAAAATATGGGATTCCATATGGTTACTTGCTGAATTTTGTATTCAACCACTTTGAAGTGCCTTTGGGAAGAGGGGTACCTGGTACCACCAAACAGATGTTCACTGCTGCTACCCTGCTAGAATATGAGTGTGTTGAAGGAAAAGCTAGGGGCAGATCTCAAGTGACAGATGTTCTAGAGCAACATGTTGCTCTTAAATGGGAAGTGACTGATCTCACTGGGATTCTAAATGACAAGGAGGTTGAAATCGCTAAACTGAAGTCTGAATTACAAAAGGTGGTTTCGAGGGGACCTGGTACCAGTGATGGAAATGAGCAGGTGTTGCAAAAGTTGAGGGATGAGAATACAAAGTTGCTGAAGACAAATGCCTCACTCAATGAGAAATTAAGGCTCTCAACAAGCAACTTATCAAGGATCATGAAGATGCAAATGAGCGCTTGTCTATGCTTACGTGCACCCTCAATCCCCTTCTCCCTCCGTCTTAAACGTGTCTTATTTCCCTAATTTTTCTTTTCTCCTTAACCCATGATTCAAAACTTTTGTGGCTTTGTGTTGTTTTAACTGACTACAGTGGTGAGTATTTGTGATCTAATGTTATTTATGTTTCTGCCCTGTTCATGTGTGGTTTAATATTCTCTTTATGCTTACATACACATGCTCTGTGTGGCCCAAGGCCCTGAATTCTTTATTGCCTTGCATTTAACTTGAATATGTTTACTGCTTCACTTTTTCAATGATGTCAAAAGGGGGAAGTTTGTTGTAAAGGTCGGCTGTGGAATTAGGGACATTGAACTAAGGGGGAACATTGTTGCACTGAACAAAGGTGGAATTTGTTGTGTATTTGAATGAATGTTTTTACACTCACGTGAGGAATTATTGCAGGTTGTTTGTCATCATCAAAATTGGGGAAATTGATAAGTGTTTATGTTTCTAGATGTTTTGATGATCTCCTCACAAGTGCAGGGACTGGTCCTCTGCAGAGTGTGAATACTCGTCCAATGATCAAAGTGCTTAACAGATGTAAAAGTTGTCCGCGTCAGAAAGTTGGTGAAGTTGCAGAGTACTCCACCAATCAGAAGCGGCGAGGGTGTTTGTACATTGGATAATAATTCTTCTTGTCCAATATATTGAACTCACAAACAACAAAAAGATTATTTATTCAAAGAGAGACATTTCAAGCTTCAAAAAACAGCAAGAACCTGATAGAGTGCTTCATTTGCTTCCTGTACCGACTGTTACTTTGTTTGCTTGTAATCGTGCTTATATTGTAGGATTCGTTTCACTTGTGAAAGAAACATTTCAATCTTGTGTGAATCATTCTAAGAACTAGGTTAAGGGTAACTTAGTTTCTTACTCTAAAGTCTATATTAATCGGTTAGGATTAGTATAGTGGGCAATGTTGTATCTGCTTTGGCTCAGCTAAGTGATATGAGGTATTGCTTAGTGTGGAGATTAGTAGGCTAATCTCATTTTGTAAACTGGTTTTTACTTTTGCTTGGAGAAGATTAGTGGAAGCAGTTTGAAAAGTCTTGTTGAGAACAGGTCGTGGTTTTACTCCCTTGAGCAAGGAGGTTTCCACGTAAAGTTGTGCGTGCAATTTTTACTTTCAACACTTTGTTTATTTTCTGTTATTGTAACTGTGCTGAGGACCTGGTCCCATCTAGACTAGTGGACGCATACATTCCAACATGTTTGTATAAAGTGAGAGAGGTGAGGGAGAGAACTGAGAGTGGCGAGCGAGATTCAGGGGAGAGAAAATGACAAGAAGTTTATTGTGAATTAGAATTAAATAAAACTATAGTTATAGCATTTATATTTGAATTGATAGTTTGCTATAATGGCAATTTTCCTTTTTTATTTAACTAAAACTGTCAAGTCGCTTAAAGTTGAGTGAATTGTCCTTAATTTAACTGACTGTCAAACAACTATTTATTTGATGAATTTTTTAAAAGCATTTCGCTTGGCCTTGGGCGATTGATTCCCTAAAAAAAAAAATTGGGAAAGAAGTTGATAAGTCTCAACCTCACTAGTCACCTGATTATTTTTTCTTTTATACATCCCGATATAATTCATAACATCAAATTTTATAGGGAAAAGGGTTAAAAATGCCCTTAACGTATCCCAAATGGTTCAAAAATGCCCTCCATCCACCTTTTGGTTTAAAAATGCCCTCAACGTTTTTTTAAGGTTTAAAATTGCCCTTTTTTAACAGCTGGCTGACATGGCAAATGATGAGTCATTAAATTACACAAATGGCATCATCTTATTGGTCCACCTAATTTTTTAAAATCCAGCCCAACAACCCGACCCATCTATGCTACAAAAACTCAATCCACCCAGCAACTCGTTTACATATTAACCTAACATATCTTTGAACTCCATTTTAGCGCAATTCTCAGACTATTTTTGTAGCAGCCGAGAATGGTAGTTTAGAGTTGCAAATCACAACACCTTCGAGGTGCGAATGAAATTGTGTCATTTTGGAATGGTGGTAGCAGTCGAGGATGGTAGATCATGGAGGGGCTTTTCCATTTTGGAATTGTTGGCTCTGTTAGCGAGTTGACTAACTGTGTCATTGAAATAAGTGGAGTTCTAATACAATAAATGGTGAAAGAAATGGATCATAAGCAAGAACAACCCAAAGATTTAATGACGAAAAATGCATAGAATTACGAGCATCCTTAGAATTAACATGTCGACATTGAAAAAATTTCATTATAGCACTGTTCCGAATTGTCCTGAAAAGTGACAAGAAAAAATTTATATGTTGAAATCAAATAACAAAGAATATGGCAAGAAAGTGAAAATCCAGATTCTAGTACACATATTCCAATGAAAGAAGACAAAGATCATCTTTAGTTTGGATAGACATACTGTGAAGTTCGGAAATTTTCTATGCATCCTAAGCTCATGCTCTGCAATTAACTAGAGAATTGAGAACCAATGAATTGAAGG
Organism: Solanum stenotomum; assembly: GCF_019186545.1. Taxonomy (NCBI): domain Eukaryota; kingdom Viridiplantae; phylum Streptophyta; class Magnoliopsida; order Solanales; family Solanaceae; genus Solanum; species Solanum stenotomum. Next base: position 44,219,386 of record NC_064291.1, read on the forward strand.
AGAAGAAAGAAGAGAACTAGAGCTAATTGGAATTAAAGACCCAAAAACGATCAGCCTATTGGGTTAGATTTTTCGAAATGGGTTTTTAGAATAAGTGGGTCATATATTTTGAAATGGGTAAAGAAAATCCATATCACATTTGCCATGTCAGCCGGATGTTAAAAAAGGGCAATTTTAAACCTTAAAAAAACGTTGAGGGCATTTTAAAATCAAAAGGTGGATGGAGGGCATTTTTGAACCATTTGGGATACGTTAAGGGCATTTTTAACCCTTTTCCCAATTTTATATTAAAATAGTATTAACATCATTTTCGTATAAATCAAGTCAAATATATTATACTAAATTTTACACTAAAAAGGAATATTCTTTTTATATTCTTTTTTCTCTAATATTATTATTATTTTTCATTTTATGTATATTTTCAAAAATAATACTATATAATTAAAAAAAATTATTTTGTGTAGCCTTTTGGTTCGTTACCTCCCGCCTTAGCTACTATTTGCTTTTCTCTTTTGCTAATAAGAAAATTTCAATCGCCTCTCTTTGTTTTATCATAGGATAACATAGCAATAACAATAATAATAATGTAGAAGTAAACGACAAAAGAAAAAAAAAACTTCCAAGAATTTTAAAGTAAGAGAAGAAATAGAAGTTCAATCACTATATAATTGTGATATGAGAACCATCTAATCTGAAAATGTTGATGCCATTATTATTTGAATTTAAATTATAAGTTATGCTCAAATCAAAATTAAGAGCTAATCGCTCAAGAATGAGCGACACATTTGCCCAAAAAAATAAAAATAAGGGAATCAATCATTGCCTAGAGGCTAGCAATATACTTTTTGAAAAAAATAACATGTCTACGTGGGTCATAGAAAAGAAAATACATAGAGTCTAACAAGGGAGTCATGCTTTCTTGATTAAGTTATATCAGGAATAAGAATATAAGTACATTACAGTTTAGAGAATATGCTTTTGTCAGTTAATCTAAAATAACTATCTCTACTCGATTTCGTTTAATACATACAAAATGCACTAGCACAAGCAGTTAGAACTATTTTGTTCCCATAATTAAGATAAATTATATATAATCTTGTGCTACAATTCTACCGATTGCATGTTCAATTTACATCATAGATTGTGAACAAAAAAGTTTATACTTATAAGAACCGATGATTTAATCCTCTGTATATTAACCTAAACTCTATACACTGAATCATCTATGTATAAATAATCAGACACCATAACGAATATATGATTTATTAAAACTGAATATATAATTATTCTATAATAAATAATATATCTAAACATATGGTTAATAATATATATCCCATTAATTAAAACAACCCATTACAGCGTTCCTTACATGGTTGTTATAATATCTCTACTTTTCCAACATTAACTCTTATTAGAAATTGAATCAAATTCAATAGCCTTACGATCGTTGGAATAGTCTGCCATAAGTCATTCTGATATTGTCATTGTGATCTATATATACTTGTCCAATTCTTTGGTGAGTAGAGAAGATACCAAGAGAAAAAAAAAATTATTCCTTCCATATTCTATCGATTTTGTTTCCTAATAAATCTTTGTTAGTTTTTAAATTTTTATTTTATACTAGAAGAACTTGTTAAATTTTGAAATATACATATATTGAAAGAATTATTCTTAAGAATAGTCATTGATATGCCTCAAGCTATGAAAATTTACTACAATTTTTTTTTTGACGAAGTATACTTTGCGAGATTTCCAACAATATCTCAATTCTTTTTGTCGAATAAGTTTTATTTTAGAGAAGGTTTTCCATTGAAGTGATGGTTTTGAAAGTGTATTATTTATTTAAGAAATTAAAGTAGTCACTTGAGAATTACATTTGGTGTTCTAAGTCATCTCATTGAATCTCTTATCAAAAGAAATTTGACTCCTTATTTTTGTGATCTGCAAAAATAAATATGCTTTAAATAATTTTTGTTGATCGAGAAAGATATAAGTCACCCATGAGTACATTAATTTTAGCACAATCACATTAATCAACCTATCTTGACTTTAATATTTTGGATAAATTATGCTCGCATTAACTCTAACCTATTTTTGCCTTGTTGATTTGCTTAGAAATGTGATATATTTTTGACAAAAATGCGTCAATACTACAAATTAGGAGTGTGCACAATTTGAATTAAACCAAAAATTAAACAAAAGCTAACAAAATTTTAATTTGGATTGATTTTTTTATTTGATTTTGGATTAATAATTTATTTTGTTTAGTTTTTTTATTTGGTTTCGAATTTAGAAAAATAAAATCGATAAATTTTAGGTTTAGAATTAAGTTGGAGTTAGCCTCTTTTGTCCTTTTTGGTTTATATTTGATTTTATATATATATATATATATATATATTCAAATTACAAATATAATTTTGTCATGTTATTAATGATTGACATAATCGAATAATCAAAACCAAAAAAACCGAATTAAATAGAAAAAAACCAAATCAGACCAAGTTTATTTTGGTTCGAATTGAGTTATACTTTTTTTAAAATCAACCGAAAAATCCAAATCAAATAATATAAAACCAAACCAAGAAATCTAACGCACACCCCTACCACAGGCAAAACCATTTATTTATAAGAGATGACCAAGGACCGAACCACACGCATTGTCAAACATTCAAACTTAATTTATAAAATTTTGTTACACTTCTCTTTTTATTCCAGGGGAAAAGCTCAAATATTGTCATCAAACTTTGAAAAAAAATGTATTAATAATTATGTCATCCGTTAAAAGTTCGGCTCATTTATGCCTTTTTTGTTTGAGAAAGGGTTCATCCATGTCATTATTTGTTGACTGAGTGACGCTATAGATGAGCCAAACTTTTCACGGATGGCATAGATAAGCAATTTTTCTCAAAGTTCGATGGCATATTTGAGCAATTTTTCCTTTAGAAAATATGATTTAATTAATGACGTGGCCGAATCATAATTGACCACGTATAAAAAATAATTTGATAAAATCGAAACTATTTTCAATTTACAAATTACTTATTATGCACTCCATATCTTTTTCATGATGCATGTCATACCAGCTACCAGCAGTGATCGATTGTGCCATCTTTTGCATTTTGTGGATATCGGAGACGAGGGTGTCCTGGACCAGCCTGTCTCCTTCTGTACATATGTTAGCTTGTCTTTCGCCTTTGAGATGGCTTGTTATTGTCCACTTTTAGGACTTGTATTTGTTCTTACTAGATAACTCTGTATTCGTGACTTCCAGGTTCTGGGAGGGTTTTCATTATATATAGCTTTTGGTTTGCTTTTTGTTTCTGTCTTTTTTTATTGTTAATAGTATTTCATGTTTAGTTCTGCTCTTATACATATTAATTACTCGTGTTTTGGGTATGGATTGACTTACTAACTGACGGAATATGGTAGGTGTCATCATGACTCGAGGGATTGGGAGAAAATTTTTTAAAGCGACAAAAAATAAATTGCAATTATAAATAAAATATGAAGAAATATAGTTTTATTGATCAAGATTGTGAGTATAATTATGTTCCTCCCTCGATTCTTTTCTCATAAGATATCCATGATCCAAGGGTCATTAGTGGCGTACCGAACTAAGATGATTTGGATTTGATCTCTTTATGAATATTCCATGAATTTGCGGAATATTCAAGATTTTGATCTCTTTATGAATATTCCATGAATTTGTGGAATATTTGAGATGCCTTTTCAAGAGAATATAATACCATTTATATGGGCATAAACTAGAGTTTAGGATTTAGTAGCTTATGAGGACTAATTTAAAAGGGCCAAAAATACCCCTGAACTATTCGAAAAGGTTTTAAAATACCCCTCATTCACCTATTGGGTTAAAAATACCCCTCCATCCACCTTTTTGGTCCACAATTACCCTTAAAACTAACAATCTTTTATTTTTTAATTATTATTATTATTAATTATTATGTGGCATATTTCTATTGGATAAATTTAAATTACAACCCACCAAAATTTTTCCTACCCATTTGACCCATATCCACATTCTTTGACCCAAACCATCTGCTCTCCCCTTCAAACCTAATAACCTATTTTCTTTCTCATCATCATATACAACCTCAATCAATGATAACTAAAATAATGCATATATTCATATCAGTGATCAACCAAGAACTAGCAAATTTAATACCAATTAGAACTAAAAACCTCTTCTTGATTGTGTTTGAATTTGGTCAATGTCACCATTAAAATACAGTCAAATAGAGCTTTTTAGTGTAACTCCACTATGAAAAGTTGAATCGTTTGAAAAGGGTGTGAACCAAAAGGAAGAAATAAGAAGACCCAATTCAGGTTACCTCAATGTCACCATGGAAACACAATCAAGAACAACTCTTTTAGTGCAACTCCACCATGAAAAATTGAATCTTTTGAAAAGGGTGTGAACCTAAAGGAAGAAAGAAACAAGACCCAAGTCAGATTACCTCAATGTCACCATAAAAGCACGATTAAGAAGAGCTATCTAGTGCAACTTCCCCTTAAAAAATTGAATCTTTTCACATGGGTGTGAACCAAAAGGAAGAAACAAGAAAGACCAAATTCAAACACAATCAAGAAGAGCTTTTTAGTTCTATTGATATGACCAAATTCAAATACCAATATGTCAATTTCAAATTTAAATACTAATTGATTCAATCATTAATTTTATCTTGAAATTGTTGAATAAGAAAAGAGGAAAAAAAGAAAATAGGTTATTAGATTTAAGGGGAAGAGAAGAGATGATCAAATCTATTATTTTTAATAAAAAAATTAATTGGGTATGGGTCGGATACGGGTCAAATGGGTAGAAATTTTTTTGGTGGGTTGAAATTTAAACTTATCCAATAGAAAGATGCCACATAATAATTAATAACAATAATTAAAATATAAAAGGTTGTTAGTTTTAAGGGTAATTGTAGACCAAAAAGGTGGATGGAGGAGCGTTTTTAACCCAATAGGTGAATGAGGGGTATTTTAAACCTTTTCGAATAGTTCAAGGGTATTTTTGACCATTTTCCGTTAATTAATATAATAATGTAATAAAAGATTACTTGTCTAGAATTCACAAAAATAAGAGTAAGCATCTTTAATACTAGATGAGTTTTAGGCACGTTAAAAATATTTGTTTCAATTAAGAATATGATTACACATACTTTTTTGAGACATTTAAAGAAACTCAAGGATGCGGTGACGCACCTTGTCCAAGAATATAGTTAACTTTCATTAATTTAAAGTACAACTTATAGACAAAATTGTTAGGTCTGACGTGAAGAAGGTAATTATGCCTCTAAATGTCAAGACTAAGAATGCACTTATGCATCTAGGTTGAGACCAAATAAAAAGTTCAACAATAAAAATGTGAACAAATCATGGCCTGAAATAATATATTCAAAAATAATCTAAGTATAAGTCGATAAAAGCAACCGTACTAGAACCACAAGGGATGTCTAATACTTTCCCCTCGGTCAACATAATTCCTTACCTGAATTTCTATTTTATTTTTTTTGGTAAGTAAATTACTTTATTACCAAAGAGACGTTGCAAAACAATACACAAAAACTGGCAAACAAAGCCACCAGTGGACAAATTCCCGAGGTTGGCATTCTACTATATATTCCTCACAAACATCTTTCCTACACTTACATCAACCAAGTCTACATTTTACGTTTCTTAAGAATAGAAGTTCAATTCAGCCATTTTCGTAGCCAAGCTAGTCTTCATAGAGCCTCGCACTTGCACGTTTTGAATGATCAACCACGTAATTACCCCCTCAGTCCTTTCCTTTTGGTTGAAGATCCTCTGGTTCCTCTCTTGCCAAATATAATACAAACTGCTTGCTAATGCCATTTCGTAATGGCCCATCTTTGTTCTTCCTCCCATCCCTTAGAATCCCCTGCCAAGTCAATATTTTATTCCAGATCATTTGAAAAATAGATGTTCCATATCCTCCCTTTCTGTACGACATAAAGGACACATGACATCTTCCAGATATCCCCACTGTGCTAATCTACTTCTTGTAAGTAATCTGCCATGTAATTCTATGAATAAGATAAAAGGCTCCAACATTATTACAGACAAGCTTCCTCCATCTCACTTTCTCATATTCACCCCTCATGAGCCTTGTATACATCACTTTCTGGATAGAGAATTTTTCCATATGTACAATATCCTCCTCTTGGTATCCAACTGCTTCTAGATATTTTGTCGCCTTCAAGCACGATGCTTGTGGAACTATAGAAACCCCCATAGTGTATTGGTCCTCCCATAGTATGTGTGTATCCAATGCACCCAGAGTTTGCATACATTCCATAAAAGCTTGCTTATTGCAACCTTATTCCAAACTTGTACATCCAAAATGTTTAGCCCACCAGCTGCTCTTGGTTGACAAAGCTTTTCCCATGCAATAAAGTGCTTTCCTGGTTATCTCTTTTCCCCGTCCAGAGAAAACTTCGACACATATATAGCTTCAATATATGCTATCAGCTTTCTAGGAAAAACAAATATTTGTGACCAAAAACTCTGGATTCCAAATAAGACACTCTTAATCAGTTGTAGTCTACCAGAGTAAGCCAAGAACTTTGTAGTCCAGGATGCAATTCTTCCTAACATTCTATCAAGTAAAGGAAGGCTGACATTGGAGAATAAATACTCTTGAATTTCTAGTTTGCAGACCAAATAAAAAGTCATTTTCTTTTGATTAGAGATTAAAAAGAATAGATGACTCAAAACATCATAACTCAATTTCAAGTGGTGACTCCAACAAATAAATAAAAATAATCTCTATTCAATAAAGTCTTAGTCCATTTTAAGAGAATTTTCAATTGAACCCAATTTAATCTTCAATTTCAACCCGTTTTAAGACTCCTTATTTGCAATGATGTAATGTATGTTCTATATTGAATGTATGAATTACTATCAATTTTATATCTTATCTATCATTTTGTAACTTCCTTTTTAAAATTTTCTTGAGTTAAAATTCAAATTGTGATCATAAAAAACTTAAATAACATTATATTAAAATTATTGAGATTAAGCGGGTCAAATTGAGCGAGTCAAGACCTAACCCGTTTTTAAGTTCATGTGAGCCCAAAGTAAATTTGAGTTGGTCAGGACTCAACTCAATTTCTATTTCAACCCATTTTAATATCTCTAATTTCAATTCACCACACATATTTGACACCCCTAGGTACAATAATGCCTAGTCTATCTCAAAATTTGTTTGTGGCCATGAGTTTTTCTTGGTGGGGGGTGTAATGACATGAATATCAGTTAATTAGCTAGATCAAATTATGAAATCTAAGATTGTGATTAGGAATTGGTCGATAATGAGGCTAAGATAATTCTTAGCAAGCATTTAGGTTGAAATAAAATGAACGAGTCTATATATTGTAGTTGTCAAGCAACATTAGCTGAAATATAATATTTTAATGACAAAATAAAAAATATATGTATTTAAGACACAGTATTTAGTGCTACTATTACATAACTTTCAGTTTAGAATTATGAGAAAATTCATGGAGGTGTTTTCGAGAGTCGATTACATAAATAAAGTAACCAGTCACTTAAAATTAATATGTCATTTTTCATTTACTTAGACATCAATTTCCACTACATAAAATGTTTATTCAACTTGTTGAAAACCTACACACATGTGCTTGTTGATAAACAAGTCCTGGCTTACAAAAATACCCTTTTGATGGACTACAATGCCTATCTTCTGAACAAATACACATCCCTTCTAAGGCACATCCATCACCTTTAAAATCTTCTTGTTTCCCAAACAATATTTCATCAGACCATTCACTAGAAAACATATTTTTAGGATCCAATTGTACAATTGCAGCAACAAACTTGTTAAATTTTGGATACTTTTTTTGTACATCAACAAATGCTACATTCCTATTTTTAGCCCAATGTGGCTTAGCCCCATACTTTAAAAATGCCATTTGTTCAATTTCCTCCCAAATATCTTGATTAAATCGCGGGGTCAAGGCATCACTAGCGCGATAATAGTTAAAATCAACGACCACTGAATCTTCCCCTTGGCCTAAATATGCATCCGAGGCCTTGATAAAACGGAATAGAAATCCGTTATATATGTCAACCCCACACATGTTCTCTGGCTTGACTAAATCGCGTAATTTTTTAACATCACGTATGAAATTTCCGAATTTAGAAGATGGGAATATGGCTGTGGATTCATAGAAGAAGAGTCCATTGATTGTTGGATCCCAAGCACATGTGCTAGTGATGTCTATAGAGGATGAGTATAAACAAGAACCTGAAGATTGCATTTTGCCTTGATGGCCTACTACTGGATAACCAGTGAAGATTAATTTGTTGTTTTTTAATCCATTTGCTACCAATTTTTTGTATGCCACGAAAAAACTTGCCATTGTGCATTTTCCACCAACGTTTCTTGTATTTTCAAACCCCTTTTCTGCAAATCAAAAATAATATTACTATGAGAATTAGTTTTAATTTTTCACTGCACAATCAAATTAAATTGAAACAACACTTGAACCTTTCATTAGGTTGAGGTATAGGTGTCAAATGGGCGGGTTGGGTTGAAATTGAAGATATTAAAATGGATTGAATAGAACTTGGGTTGGGTCCTGACCATCCCAAATTTACTTTGGGATAAAATGGGTATAAAACGGGTTGGGTATTGACCCACTTAATCTCAATAATTTTAATATATTCTTATTTAAGTTTTTAACCACAATTTGAATTTCAACTCATGAAATTTTTTTAAAAAAAAGTTACAAATTGATAGATAAATCCTAAAAGATATAAAATAGATAATAATTCATACATTCAAAACATACATTAAATCAATGCAAATAAAAAGTATTAAAGCATATTGAAATTGGAGATTAAATTGGGTTTAATTGAAGATTCTCTTGAAATAGGCTAATGCTTGAATGAATTGAGATTGAACCCAATTTAAATTATCTTGGGCGGGTTACCTATAATTGGGCTCATTTTTGACACTTCTATGTTGAGGGATTTAAATGTTTGATTTTGACAATAAGATGGGTTCGGCCTAGTGGTCAATGAAGTAGGGGTGAGAATCATGAGGGTGCGGAGAGCCGGAGACAAATATTCTAGGTGATTTTTTCCCATCTATCAACTTGTTTTTTTGGGGGGGTTGTCCCCACTGGTTTGCAAAAGCAATGGGAGAATTGCTCCATAGAACCCCCAGAGACTTTCGTCCCCAGTATTCTCTATGGGAAAAGGCGCTCAGGTGCACTTAAAGTCTTATTGCCTATATCTTATCTTAAGACGAAGTCGCCACACCCAGCAAATTGAGGTGAACAGACTGGACCGAACCTTCCTACGTCAAGAGTTTTTGGCTCTTCACAAGAGAGCATTAGGTCGTAACATCGGAAGACTGCACCGTTATTAGTTATTATTATAATGATATAATTTATTTGTATGGTTAGTCATCAGTGACATATATCTCGTGGAATTAGTTTAGGTGTGCGTAAACTGACCCGAATACCACAATTATAAAAAACAATAATAATAAGATGGATGTATCTGAGTGAAATAATACCTGTGGCTCGAACAAATTTGGAGACCAAAATAGGATTAGATTGAAATCCAAGAAAATCATTGAGAGCATCACCAGGTGTGTTTAAGGGGACTCTATTATCATATCTATACACAGCAATTTGTCTAGAAGGGTACCATTGAATATCACCAAATTCATTTTTCCTTGCATGTTCCATAAATTCATCTTCAAAACCACTATCATTTGTGAAATTTAATGTTATACTTCTCTTGAATGCTGGCTCCAATTGAAACGTCACCTACACATTTACAAAGTTAATACTATAATGTTTACTAGTATTAAAAATAAAAAGTTCAAAATTAGGTATTTATGTACACATTTTTTAAAAATTTATCTAATCGTACGTATTGACATCCATACTACAAAAACAAAATGATACACTTGATTGAAGTTAAAGTTAAGTTATTCACCTAGATGACAAAGAATCAATTCCCACTAAAAATAATGTTTTCCTTTAGTAGCCATAAATAATGACATGATCCCAATCATTAAATACTATTTAGAGACAAGTCAAAAATCAATTGTGTCACTAGACAAATTTGTAATGGTGGGGATTTCAATTATTATTAATTATTTGTAAAATAAGAAAGATGATCGGTACAACAATATTACAAAAAGCATCTCTTACTTTGTTTTTGTAAAAAAAAAAAAACATTTCTTTTAAACTATTTAGTTTAATGTAAATAACTATATTTTGACTAATTTTACTTTTTCTCATATCATAAATTCTTTTAGTTAACTAACTAATAAAAAAAAGTGTAAATTAGTAAAATTATAATGATTTGCATTAAAAAAAATCAAAATAAAGAAGATTTTCGTAATATTATAAATCACGAGCAAGATTAAGGGTGTGTTTGGTATGAAGGAAAACATTTTCAAAAAAATCATAAAATTTAATGCTTATTTTCAAAAAAATGTTTTTAACTTTAATTTTTTTATCCCACCCTCACCCCTATCACCACATCACCCAAAAAAAAAAAATAGTAAAAGTTGTTTTTAAAAGATATTTCTAATTTCAATTTTTTATTTTTTTACCCCCACCCCCTTCAAAAAAAAATTAAGTTTGTTTTTAAAAAATATTTTCAACTTCAAAATTTTATTTTTTCACTTCGATCCTCGACCCCCCACCCCCCAGCCTCCCCCTTACCAGCTCCCCACCCCCCCGGCCTCCCCCTTACCAGCTCCCCACCCTTCGTCCTGCCCCCCTACCAGCTCCCCACCCCCTCTCCAAAAAAAAATTGAGTTTGTTTTTAAAAAATATTTTCAACTTCAAAATTTCATTTTTT
>NC_064291.1:44230726-44245517 GCF_019186545.1 Solanum stenotomum
CCCCCCCCCCCCCCCCGCCAGCCCCCCACCCCCATAAAAAATTTAAGTTTGATTTTAAAAAATATTTTCAATTTCTATTTCTACTCTAGTAAAAATAAAAGATATTTCTCAAAAACATTTTTCACTCATAAATCAAACACTAAAAATCTTTTCCGCAAAATATTTTCTACTCACCAATCAAACATGAGAAAATAAATAAAAAATCTACTTGTTTTCCAAAAAAATATTTTTAGAAAAACATTTTCCTTCCTACCAAACACACCCTAATATGATAGAAAAATCATTTCTTACCTTAGAAATGATACCAAGCAATCCAAGAGAAACTTTAGCAGCATTGAAAAGTGGATCTTGTGGTGTCAATTTAATTATTTTAGCATAACCTTCATTTTCATTAACCGGTACAATAAGATTAAGACCAATAACATGATCATGAATTGCTCCTCCTTTGCCCCACCACGAACTACCGTGAGCCCCCGTGCTAATTACTCCGGCAACCGTCACGCCTTCCCAATACGTAGACGCTACCAAACTCAATCCCGCTTTTTCTATCGTATCGATAAGTTTACGTAGTCCAACTCCACCATCAGTAGTGACCGTAAGTCTTTCCATGTTAATATCGATCGTAGAATCATATTTTTCGGTACTTATGAAGAGGGAATTTTTTGAATTACTAGGACATGCTAGTTTTGGAATTGTGTGTGAAAATTTTGTGACGATTTTGACCTTAAGGTTGTTTTTGTTTGCATTGGCTAATTCTTGACGAAGTTGTTCTTCGGTTGTTGGATAGACGATGTTTGGGGCGTGACATGTTTGTCTATCGCCCCAAACACCATAGGAGTTGGAGAGTTGGCAATTTGAGTTAATGTCATTGCATTTAATCGGATTTGGTGGTGGCATAGCAGAGGAGGTTGTAAAAAGTGTGGCTGTTGAAATCCATAGGACAAGGCAAAGCCACAAAAGATTGGTCATTTTTTAAATTTGAAATCTTGGGTTGTAATTAATGATGGATGGGTGTTTATAAAGATGAGTGATGCTTCAAAGGGAAGTAGAGAGTGGAGGTGGGTGGGTGGGATTTATTGTCATTTAGTATATTTAGTTTGACGATTGTTCTTTTAATAGATTGATCTTTATTTATTTTTCCTTAAAAGTTAATTTATGCTAATTAAGTATTTTTTTTCGTCCATTTTTAATTGTCATAGTTTTCTTTTTTAGAGTCAAACTAAAAGAACTTTGACTAACATTTTATGATTATTTTTTCATCATGTTGATATAAAAAAAAAATTGCAATTTATAGTACTTTTCATATAGTTTTTAAATATCTAGAATTTTTGTTTAAAATATCAAATTAATGTAATTTAATTTAACTTTGAAAATTAGTTAAATTGACTTTTAAAAAATGCAATATTACAATTAAAAGTGGATGGAAGGAGTATAATTTATGAGATAATTGATGAAAAAATATAAATTTATATCTCATAAAAAAGTTTTGAAAAATTAAAATTAAAAATCAAAGAAAAACACAAAATAATGGTAAAAGTGCAAAGGAGCCCCATTGAGTAAGAGGGGGTTGTATTTGGACCTTTTACGTAAAGTCCAAATAAAGATATATTTAAGATGAATAAATAAGTCCTGCTGGCTTAATTTATATGTACGGATCAATAGTGGGAAAAATGGAGTGTATATATAATATCAGCCTTTTTTTCATATTAACTGTTGACAAAATATTATTTATTATCTCAAATTATTTTATTTATAATTATAATTGTGAGATAATTAATTTTAATACTTGAATGACAATTGATGAGTCATATTCTAATATTTTAGAAATGAGTTGTTACTTTTCAATTCAAACTATTTAGAATTATAACAGATTTTGAATAACATCCTTTAAAAAATTTAAATTGCTACAATAGATTTCTTAAAATAGTTAGTTGTTGGTAACTTTAATCTAATGGAATTAATTAATCGTGAGTTTTACACTAACTAAAGTTAAACTTATAAATAAAAACATGCATTTGAGTATCAAGATGCTCAATTTTGACTTTTTTTTGTTTAAGTACTTCTAGAGTTTTCATGTTTCATTTTTGTGCAGGTTGTATGCATCCAATAATAAGGGGCAAGACTCAAGAGTCAAATGAGATTAAGGGTTCATCAAACCTTCTTTGATAAAAAAAATCATTATATATTAAATTTTGAATTTCTCTAATATTTTCATGTGTGTTTATTTTTTTAATAAAGAATTTAATTTTACTATTACGATAAGGTTTATGACAGGATTTGAATTTATTCAATATTCAATCATTGACTCGGAAAGAAGCAATTTTTTTCTGTAAATAAATAAAAACATGCATTTGAGTATCAAGATGCTCATTTTTTACCTTTTATTTTGTTTAAATATATTTCTAGATTTTTCATGTTTTTTTTATGTGTTTCTTGTGCAGGTTGTATGCATCTAGTAATAAGGGCCAGGAGTCTAATGAAATTAAGGGGTTCATCAAATCTTCTTTGATGCAAAATTAATATATATTAAAATTAAATTTCTCTTATAATTTTACGTAACAGGAACAAAGTTATGTACCTGTTAACAACAGCGGAATGTTAATCGAAAAAAAGAGTTGCTCCAAGTCCGACCTTGAATCACCAGGAAACGAAGGATGAATTTCACAAACTAAATGTATCCTTTTCTTTGGTTGTGTATTTCCTTTTTCTTGTTCTTTTTTTTTCGTACTTGTCTTTGACACTTTTAAAAAGAAACATGGGACAGCAGATTTTTAAAAAAATTCTCTAACTGTTTCCCCTCTTTTTTAGTTTTAAAATTGTCCCCTCTTTTATTTAAATCAGATTATCTCTAATTTGATTTTCTTTTCATAAAACAAAATGGGTCGTGTCGGGTCGAAAATGATTTGGGTCGGGTCGGTTCACATGTGTGACCCAGGAACCACAAAATTCAACATCTCCCACTTCATACATAGTGAACAAGACCCAAGCTAGTACGACATTAACAAGATAACCAATTCATACTACAAATAGTTCGTGCGACTTCTGAGCATCAAGAGCTTTACCTATACGGTTTTACAAGCTACGCAAAGGAATCCAATCACATGTGGAAAGAATTCTCTATAAATATGTGGATACAATTACTCACAATACCCTAGACTTCATTTACTACTTCAGTAGTTATTTATTTGATCCCTCATCCTCTTAAAGAGGTGAACTCGAGTTCGTGTTCAACTTTATATACACAATTGCACTCAATATCTAAATGGGCAGTGTAATAGCCGGCTTGTGTATACAAATTAGATGATTTTTAATTTGATCGTCTTTCCTTTCTACTCAAATTTATCTGTTTCAAATCAACTGCTTTCCTAGACATGCATTGTATTGCCGAATCATTCATGGCTATTAGTAACATGCTAAAGTAGCAACACTGACTGAAACTTCAAGAAACAGTCAAAGGTCAAATGGTATTTCAATAAAAGTTAAAGTAACTTCAGGGTCTCACACAATGAAGAAGCAGGGATTCATTCTTTCATTAACCCATTAGTCGCTTAGCACACATGGTATGAAACACGTGCTACGATGTTCTCACCTTTTATTAGTGCGTGTGTCTTTTTTATTTAATCATTCAACATCGTATAAATCTTGGTCTAGACATTTTTAGATATCTAATATGAGCTGCTCTCTTCAATGATCCTCAACCTCATTTTCTTAGAGTGACTCATATCTGGCTTAAAAAATAAGTTATAACACGGTGGTGAAATTTATCTCCTCACACTTTCAACGTAAAAGGCGATTGCTCGTGTGAGAGAGCCAATCTTGCAACTTGTTTGACACACTTTATCAATTAAATATACTATCACATGTATATAAGATATGAACATAAATTCAATAGTATTATATTGATTTTATAATAATCAAGTCATTTTACAATACAGAAATATAATCATATCCTATGCAAACCTAGAGGCATAACATGTTTTTCAAACAAGTCTCTAGATATCACCTTTGTAAACGGATCAACTATCATTTCACGAGTAGGAATGTATTGTAAATTTAATTCTCCACTTGCCACTACGTCTATTACAAAGTTATACTTGATGTCAATGTATTTGGTCGTACTGTTATATTTAGGATCCTTCGTATATGCAATAGCCGCTTGACTATCATAATATAGAATCAAGGGACCCTTAGAATCCCTTGCAATACTCAAATGCTCAAAGAATCTCTTTAACCAAACAACTTCCTGTACTGCAGACGCACATGCCACAAATTCAGATTTCATGGTTAAAAGAGTTGTGCAAGTTTGCTTCTTACTTTTCCATGAAATAACATCACCATTTAGTAAGAAAGCATAACCGAATGTTGATTTTCTATCATTTCAGTCACCAGCCCAATCAACATATGTATAACCTCTTATGAACAAATCAGATCCACTATAACAAAGTGTATGATATGTAGTTCCCTTCAAGTATCGAAATATTCTCTTTACTGCTTTCCAATTATCTCTTCCAGGATTGGATTAATACCTGCTAACTAGACTTACAACATAACAAATGTTGGGGTGAGTACACATCATAGCATACATCAAACTCCCGACAACACTTTTTCAGTTTTTGGACACATTTCAAGACTTAAAGTTTCACCTCTAGCTACAGATTTATCCATGGATTTGCAACTATTCATTTGAAAACGTTCCAATATTTTCTTTATATAAGCTTCTTGAGATAAACTCAAAAATTTCTTGGAACGATTTCTTTGGATCTTAACACCCAATATATAGTCTGCTTCACACATATCTTTCATATCAAACAATTTTGAAAGCCATGACTTGACAATTTTCACATACTCCAAATTATTTCCAGCTAATAAAATATCATCGACATAAAGAGAAAGAATTACAAAATTTTCATTGGACTTTTTCACATAGATGCAATGGTCTTCATCGATCATGGTGGAATCAAATGACATCACCTCCTTATGAAATCTCAGGTACCACTGCCTTGAAGATTGCTTTAGGCCATAAATTTATATTTTCAATTTACAAACTTTCTTTTCTTGACCTTTAACAACGAAACCTACTGGTTGTTCCATGTAGATTTCCTCATTTAATTATCCATTGAGAAAAGCGGTTTTCACATCCATTTGGTGTAATTCTAGATCTAAACGTGCAACAATAGCCAAAAGTAATCGTATAAAGGTAAACTTCACAACTTGTGAAAAGGTTTCCTCATAATCTATTCCAGCTTCTTGAGTAAAACCTTTTGCAACCAACCGTGCTTTGTGTCTTTCTATTGACCCATCTGATTTACGTTTAACTTTGAGAATTCATTTATTCCCAATAGCTCTACGTCTCTGAGGAAGGTCAACTAGATCCCAAACTTTGTTGGTTTTTATGGACTCTAATTCTTTTTTCATCACTTTTAACCATTCATCCTTTTTAAGGCTCGTTAAAGCCTCAGTCACAAAATTAGGTTCATCTAATTTTGTAGGAGATACCAAGAAAACATAATCCTCAATCTCATGAGATCGTTTAGACCTTTTCTTATACTCTTACGTAATTCAAGTTCAGATTCCTTTTTAGGATTTTGGGATTCAAAACTCCCACTTGGATCATGAACAATTTCTTGATCCATTGATCTATCTAGTATGTCTGACGACATTATCTGATCTTCTGAATTCAACATTTCGTAGAGAGGCTCACCTTCATTTATTTTACCCTTTTTGGGAAAATCATTTTTCAAAACTCTGACATCTCGTGATACAATTTCAGTAATACTTCCGTCCTCCAATTCATCAATGAACACATATCCTTTGGAGCGTTTTGAGTATCTTATAAAGATACATTTCTTTCCTTTTGGACTTAGTTTACCAAATTCATCAAAATGATCTTTAATATATGTAGCATAACCCCAAGGTCATAGATCATTTAGGTTTGTTTTATGACCAGTCCAAAGTTCATAAGGAGTGAAAGATATTGATTTAGAAGGCACTTTATTCAATATGTAGGCCGAAGTCAATAATGCATCTCCCCAGAAAGATATAGACAAATTTGCCTGCGCCATCATTGATCTTGTCATTTCTAATACTCCCTCTGTCCCAATTTATATGACTCACTTTCCTTTTTAGTCAGTCCCAAAAAGAATGACACATTTCTATATTTAATAACAATTTAACTATAAAATATCTATTTTACCCTTAATGAAATGACTTACAGCCACACAAATTTCTATCATTCATTTTGGACCACAAGTTTTAAAAGTCTTCCTTTCTTTCTTAAACTCCTTGCCGAGTCAAACTACATCACATAAAATGGGACGGAGGGAGTAATGTTCTATTCCTTCTTTCAGCTATACCATTTTGTTGATATGTATAAAGAGTAGTTAATTGTCTGATAATGCCCTTTTCAGTACATAATTCTTCAAATTGTTTTGACAAATATTCACGTCCTCGATCGGTTCTTAAAATCTTTATTCTTTTATCTAATTGATTGTCAACTTCATTCATATATCTTTTAAAACACTCAAGTGTTTCAGATTTATGAGAAATCAAATAGAAATAACCGAAGCGCGTGAAATCATCAATAAATGTAATGAAATATACAGCACCATACCTTTCCCTCACATTCATTGGACCACAAATATCATAATGGATTAGTTAAAGTGGGAACTCTGCTCGTTTAGCCTTCCCAAATGGTTTACGTGTAATCTTTCCAGTAAGACAATTTTCACAAGTTGGCATATCAATTTTAGAGAAAGGACTTAAATGCCCTTTCTTTGCCAACCTATTCATTCGATCTTGCACTATATGGCCTAATCTTACATGCCATGTAATAACATCAATATCATAATTACTAGAATAACATGTCATTACACAACGGTCAATATAATAGTCATAAGTTGAAGGATTACAATCTAAAAAAATAAAACGATCATAACAAAGTCCAAAACCATATAAAACATTATCTAGAGTTATTCTAATACCATTGCGACTAAAAAATAAATCAAAACCAACATCTAGAAAAACAGACACAGATACTAAGTTTCGTCGAATCTCTGAAGCATATAGGACGTCATGCAACATCAAAGATCGGCTACCATGCAAGTCCACTTTGCAAGTGCCTATCCATTTTACTTCATGCCTAGCATTATTTCCTACATAGATCCACCTGGAACTTGGTGAAACTCGGTGAAACTCCACAAACGCTTCTCGATCTTGACTCACGTGGTCGGTGGATCCTGAGTCTACAATCCACATAGGATAAGATTCAATTAGTAAAGAAGTGCTTGAAACATATGTAGCACTTAGTGATGCGTTTAGAAATGCTACCTTTTTTGGCTCAGTACATTCACGAGTAAAATGCCCCAATTCTTGGCAATTGTAGCACTTCATTTTACCACTGTCTCTCTTCTTGAAAAAACTCTTTCCTTTCTTAGAGTTTGGCTTCTTCTTTTTCTTAGAGGGTCCTCCAGTTTCTTTGTCTTTCCCATTTCTTTTCCAATTTTTCTTGTGCTTGAAGCCTAAAGATTTTTTACCACTTGAATCTGCTACAAAGGCATTAGAAGTAGCTTTAGCAACTCCAATGTGCTCATCTTCAAGTTCAACATGGCACGTAAAATTGGAAAAGGTTTTGATGCTATCATTATGAGTCAAGTTAACCTTCAAATGTTTCCAATTATTGGGAAGAGACTGAATTATTGCCTGAACTTGTTGCTCATCTGAAAGAACATGGCCAACACTCTTGAGTTGAGCTATCATATTTGACATCACCCTAAGGTGTTGTTTGATATTCTAATCAGGACTCTTTTTGTA
Source organism: Solanum stenotomum (assembly GCF_019186545.1). Classification (NCBI taxonomy): domain Eukaryota; kingdom Viridiplantae; phylum Streptophyta; class Magnoliopsida; order Solanales; family Solanaceae; genus Solanum; species Solanum stenotomum. The sequence goes on from NC_064291.1 coordinate 44,238,536, forward strand.
AGTGTCAAATTTGATAGTCAACTGTCGGAGGCAGGTTACAGACGTACCTCCATACGTTCCTCGCATATGTGCCCACATAGCATGAGCAGTAAGGAATTCCTCACATTCATGTATGAGGTCATCAACTATAGAACTAACTATTATTCCACATGCAATGGCGTTAGCTGTTTTCCAAGCTTTGTAAGCTTCGAGATCCCTTCTATGTTGTGCAGTATTACCCTCTTCTGGTTGATTCAAAATATGATTTATATCTTTCAGAGCATTTTGCTCTTTCAGTACATACCATATTTTACGACTCCAGATATCGTAATTATCACCGTTAAGTTTTTCACCTTTGTTTAAGTCAGCATGATACTTTTTGATGTCATGTCTGTTATGAGATATAATCGGGCAAAATTTTTTAATCAATTATGCATGTAACATACACATACAAGCAAATCAATTCTCATAAAGGTTTCATATCTAATGTAAAATCGAAAAGACCCGTAAGCATCCAATCATCATCTACAAACTAAACATTTAACCAAAATATGAAACTAACTTCTTAATGTGTATACTAATATATTGAAGACTATTAATAACAAGGATTTTTAAGTCTAAAAGCATAAATTGAGAAAAAAAAAACTGCATAGTTCATATATTGAAAAGTAAATAAGCAATTACAAATTACTAATCTTTTAAAGACTAAAATCCTCCCACAAATCTTCAAGACAACAAATATACACCCTAAAAGGCTGATTGGGCCAAATGTCATGATAAATATCAGTCAATCTACTACCCCAAGGTTCACGGAGAGCGTCTGTTAAATAAGCTAAGGCTCTCCAATATGAAATTTTCTTATAATCAGCCAGTTCAACCCATTTTATTTCAAAAATGTGAATAAAATCACGCGCTGAAATATTAGGGGACATCTTCAATTACTCAAACTCTTTAAACTTTTTTCTCCTTTTTCCTTCGAATGGCCCTTTGGTTCCTTGACAGATTCTGTGTCTCCCTTAGGACATCAATCTATATGATTTCACGCCCTCAGAAACATGTTTTACGACGGCTTACTCTTCTACCTTGTCCTTTTGCTCGTCTTTAAGAACTCCCACTTGGAGTAATTTGAGCATGTTCCTTTCAGCCATATCTAAAATGGGAACAAAAAATGGAAATATGGTTAACACCATTTTATGCGACAACGTATGTCACAAATTTCTCGTAGGAGACAAGGAACCACTAAGAAATTTAAGGACTAAAAGAATTTATTAAGATAAATTCATATTAAATATATTTGAATCATAACCAAGTAACGACTATAGGTCGATATCAAATCAATGCTTCAAAAGAAAATAGAAGTACTGATATTATAATTAATTTCGCTCCCCAAAAACATTATCTCAATAGATTCTTTTTTCACACATTATTTTTTTCATACAAAAAAAATTAATGTTAGAGTACGTTATCCCATAAAAAAAATAGTAAATCAAATAGTAGTACTAGATCAAAAATAAAGATCTGATCACGTTCTCCCAAAAAAGTTGAAAGAAAATAAGGTACTGACACATCATACTTTTTAATAAAGTGTATATGTTTTTCACTAGTATGGATACATCAACTTTATCAGGTTTTTTTATCGTAAGACAAATTATATATATATATATATATATATATATAGTGCTAAATGGCAAGACACTTTTTTGGCATGAATTGGCAAGACACGGCGAAATGACCAAATAGCCCTTAGGTGACAAAACTACTTGTGGTTTTCCCTCCAAAATAGAAAACCACTCTTTGACTTTTTCTTTCTTATTTTCTCTCTCTCTTACTATACTCATTTTTTTTCTTTACTTCACTCATTAGTTTTATTTTATTTTGTTGTTAGATTTATATTATTTTATTTTGTTGACATGTACCATAACTAATTGTATTATCCGATTATTGATTATGCTTATATAATCGCATTCAACTGACTTGTATTTGTGAGAGAGCATAACTCATATAATGCTATATCTATTACATTTATTTCATCATAATGATTCGACTTATAATAGTGAAAAATCTTCAATTTTGGTGAAACAATTCAAATATAAACTTTTACAATCATATTTACCAAAGTAATATAAAATTAAAAATTATTTAAGTACTAATAGACATTGATATTTTAGGATAAATTTTTACATTCTATTATTTTATTAATAAATGGTCCGTAATGATTTTACGTATAACCCTCTTCAAAACTGAAAAAAAAAATTGTTCTCTTTGTTAGTATTCATGTGTTTCTCTTTATAATAATCAAATTTTATTGCATTTACTTCGTAGTTTAATTTATAGTTTTATTTTGATATTGTTGATAGTGCTTTTTCTTGTTGATATGACTCATAATTTTATTGATTATTTTTATTTAAATCAAATATTAACAAGACATCTTAATATATCGTCGTTAAATAATAAAATCATTGGAAATAATTTATCATATTTCTTTAAAATGATTAAATTCTTAGATAATGCGTAATTTATTTTTTTTGAAGGATCCTATATAGATGTACCCTATAAAAATTCTATAGTATCGTATATTTATGAGAAGTCCACAAAAATTAAATAGCAAGAAAAATAAAAAAGGTTAAAGTGATGAAAAATTTCACCTAGCTTGAATTTCAAGAATAAAATATCATATAAATTAACGGAAAGAATATGTATTTATATAGGTATTTATGGATGCTTTCCTTTTTTTAATTTCATGAAATTAGTATAAAAACTTATGTAATTTAAAATTTATAAATTTTATTTACACTTACAAAAAGAAAAAAAATGTTATAATAAAAAAAATTGTAATTAATTATATTTTGTAAATTAACAAATAATTTTATCTAACTATTTTTAGTAATATAAATAATTAATTTTAAAATGTTAGAAATTGAATGAATATTTTCTTTTTGGATTTCATATTTTTATATTTTCCATGAATAAAATTATACAAGTATGGAAGTAGAGAAATTTGAAACATTAATTTGAAAAGAAAAGTCAATGAAAAAGAAGTAAAAAAAAAGTAGGAAAGAGGAAAAAAAACTTTTAAGAAGAGAGAGAAAATCATTTTCTGAAATGGGACCCAACACTTTTCACGTGGCACAATATAAGTGTAGCCGATGGTCAGTCAAAATTTTGGCATGAATTGACAAGACATGGGTAAATGACGAAAATGCCCCTTTTGCTCCAAAACCTCTTATATTTCCCTCCAAAAATGAAAATCACCTTTGACATTTTGATAATTATTTGCTCTCTCTCTTACTTTACTCTTTATATCACCTTCCACCACCTCTCCTACATCTATCACTCTTCACTCTCATCCTTTCTTATTTTAATTTGTTGATCAAGAATTTATTTTGTTGTTGGTTTTATATAATTTTAACAAAATGGAATCGACTAGTCAGAATAGCCAATTAAACGATTTATTGAATAATGTTTTGGGGTTAGAAGAGGATGATAGTTTGTTGTCCCAAAATGATGAACATCATGAAGATTCTGATGATGCATACGATGGGCCAGAACATTATTAGCATAGTGATGATGAAGATGTTATTAACAAGCTCTTTGAAAAAATGAATCAACCGGAGCAAGAGGAATCAATAAGTGTTAGTGACGGAGAGGAATATGAAGCTGAAAAAGAATGTGAAGAACAGACAGATTCAGCCAATGATGATAATTTTTCAGAGCAACAATATATGGAAGGCCCTCTTGTAGATATGGTCTATTGTAGTGTAGAATCTCTTTTTGCTTTTTATAAAGAATATAGTCATTTAAATGGATTTGGAGTTCTTAAAAAGACTTCAAAAAAGAGAGGTTATGAATACGCTAGGTATGTCTCATTCGCTTGTGATAAGAGTAGAAAACCAACTGCTAAGAATTATAGTAAAAGGGTTGATTGCAAATGCAAAGTAAATTGTGTTGTGCTACCTGATGGTTCATGTCGCGTAACAACAGTTACGACGGAGCACAACCATGAGTTGCAACCATCTTTAGCACGTTTTTTTGGTTGCCACAGGAAAATAAGTAAGTCATTAAAACGAAAACTTGAAGCTTATGACATCGCAGGAATTAGACCTGCCAAAAGTATTAGACTTTTGGAAGTACAAGCAGGTGGTCCAGATAGAGTGGGATGCACACCTAAAGATTGTCGAAACTACATTCTTCAACAATGCAGGATGAGGACATTATCATGCGATGCTGCGGCAATACAGAAATTTTTCGTTTTAATGCAGATGAAGGACGATGAATTTTTTTATGTAATTGACACGGATAATGTTGCTAGACTTCGCAACGTAGTGTGGGTTCACACACATTGCAAGTATGCGTATCGGGAGTTTAGTGATGTTGTTTGTTTCGATTTAACGTACTTGGTGAATCAATGGCGCATGCCGTTTGCATCTTTTGTTGGTGTGAATCAACACAAACAATCTATTCTTTTGGGTTGCGCTTTGCTTACAAGTGAGGATATTGAGACATATAAATTTGTTTTCTCTACTTGGCTGGCAGCAATGAGCAATGCACCTCCAACGGCTATCATCACTGATCAATGTGAGAGTATCAAGGCAGTAATTGCAGAGGTACTTTCGGACACCATCCATAGGTACTGTATTTGGCATATTATGACAAAGCTGCCTGCAAAGCTTAAGGGTGTGTGGGACTTTAAGATTGCCAAGTCCGAATTTAAATCAATAATTTATAGCAGCATTACTATCAACGAATTTGAGAAAAAATGGGCTGGCTTTATTCAAAAATATGAGCTTCAGCATAGACTATGGTTTCATAATCTATACTTGGAGAAGGAAAAATGGATCGCTGTCTTCTTGAATCACTATTTTTGGGCTGGCATGATGTCCACCCAAAGAAGTGAGTCAATGCATGCATTTTTTTATGGTTATATATCCGGTCGAAGCTCTCTAAAGCAGTTCGTCGAGCAGTATGAGTTAGCTTTGCGATTTAAATATGAGAAGGAACTTCAAGCAGAAGCTGACTCACGTAAAAAACATGCAGCGCCTTGTAGTGGTTTTGATTGGGATTTGCAGCTTCAAACCCATTATACTCGACCTATTTACGATGCCTTTGCAGCAGAACATTTGAAACGGTTGTACCACTGTGAAATTGAAAGACACCATGACTTCAATGTCGTGGAGGGAGTTGAGAAGTATAGTGTAACAGATTATTCCATATGTAATGATTTTCATGGAAATCGATTTGTTTACATTGTGGAATATCAGCCACGGAATCAGTATCTGGATTGCAATTGCAAGAATTTTCAAAGTGAAGGTGTTGTCTGCTGCCACATTTTAAAGACTATGTCTCATTGTAGAATTAAAATGTTACATGACAGATATATTTTACGCCGGTGGAGAAGGGACATAATTCGACCACACATAGGTAAATTCTTTCAAGGAGGCTATCCATCTATGACGGACGAGTACAAGAAGTACAATTCCTTGAAGAAATGGTTTGATAGGAATTGTGATGTTGTGTTGGACAACAACGCTAAATATGCAGATTTCAAAAATGTTTTGAAAGGACGTTTCAATGCATATTGTAATTGGACTGACGAAATGGCAGTCCCTAGCGTTGGTGATCCAGACTCGAAAGAAGATGTAACATTCATTAGGAACCTGAGGGAAATCCGAACACGTGGAAGGCCTCCGACTAATAGATGTAGGAGAGGTGGTGTAATGACCCTAAAGGTCATTTTTGGAAATTTTCTTAAAATGACAGTTTTACCCCTCCCAATAGTTGCCCCGAGTCCTAATTGTTGTATTTTTGAAGTTGGTTTGAAGAAAAATTGATGAAAAGTTAAGTTTTTTGGAAAGTTGAGTTTTTTAAGAGTTAAAGTTTGGTTAAAAGTGTTATTTCGAGTCATTTGGAATTTCGAGACTCGAATCGGATTTTCGTCGATTCCAACAGTTTTAGAATGTCAAAACGGGTCTACGAGAATTTACGGAGTCGAATTTGGAGTTAAAACGAAGATTTGAGGTCCTAAGTTGCAAAAATTGTGAAATTTTGATCAAGAGTTGACTTTGGTCAACAAACGAGGTTCCGGTGCTCGAAATGAAATTCCGAGGGCACCGTTGGATTCAGGGGGTGATTCTAAGTCCAGAATGAGTTTTGGTTGAATTTTTAGAGGCCCCGAGTGCATTTCGAGTTTTTGAGCCTAAAGTTAGTTTCTTGACGCCTTATCGGACACCGGGTCAAGGAGACCTCAAATTCAAATTCTGACGATTTCATTGAGTCCGAAATGTCATTTTCAAGCTAGTAGCATATTTGGTTTGTGTTGGGGAAGTGCCAAATGAGTTTTGGGTGAGCTTTTAAGCTTCTAGGATGCTTTGACACTATTTCAGCAAATTGTGGCAACTAAAGGGTTCATTATTAGTTTTAAAGGTCGAAAAATTATTTCGAAAGTTCTGAAATGTTGAGCATGAATTATAGGACTTATCTGCAAATTTTGGTGCATTTTCGCTAACCAGAGATTGGACTTTTATCGCAAATAAGAAATAATTATTTATCGAGTAGAAATGATATTTGACTGGGCAAACGAGCATGAAATTGAGCTCCTATTAAATGAACAGGTCCGTATCATTATTTAAGACATTTACAAAAAAGAATCGGGTCATTTCACTATCGTATGAGGAAATTACGGCCTTTATAGTGAAAGATTAACAGCTGTTTTTCTGGTGCATAACAGTCATGTACTGTTATAAAAATCTCAGACTGTGTTCATTTGGTATTTTGAGCATATCGGGAGTTCTAGAGATCGGAATGGAGTGATTCTTACGGGTTTCTTCTTGAATTAATATGAGGGTTAGTATTCAATCTTCAATTCGACATTTTCTCATAATTTCTTTATCTTGTTTTTTTTTCTATCCGTAAACCTCTTGGGAAAAATTGGGGTTTTATCGATTTGAACTCCCTTTTTGATGAAAATGGTATATTTACGATCCTTATGTTATGGGTAAACTGATTT
>NC_064291.1:44246602-44257514 GCF_019186545.1 Solanum stenotomum
TTTGCATCGCATTTGCCTTATCTTTGTCTGTGATGTGTGGATTGTATCGGTTTACCCTTCTTATGTGGAATTTGATCTACTTGCTCTTATTTGTTGATCTGAGGTTGATGAGGATATACTGTTGGTTCTGGCTGTTGAATATGATCTGTTTAGTATAGGTTGGTTGGTTTGCTGCTAGATTGAAATTTCGGTGGTTTGGTTGGGATTGAAAGGAGTTGTTTGTAGCTGCTAATTTTGCTTAGTTTAGAGTTACTTGCGAGTACCCGTGGTTTTCGGTACTCACCATTGCTTCTACACAATTGTGTAGGTTGACAGCTCTCTTTCATATTCGGCTTAGTAGTTTCTTTAGCAGATTGAGCTTCAGGACATACTCGAGAGGTAGCGGTTCATTCCAGACGTGCCCTTGAGTTATCTTTACTTTCAGTTTTGTTCTATTCGAGAACTATACTCTGAGACTTGTATATTTTTATTCGAATTCTGTATTTAGAGGTTTGTACATGTGACAACCAAATTTTGGGTAGTGTTGAGTCTTAATTAAAGTTTTTCGCTTATTTATTATCTTTTATTTTCATATTTCTACTTCTCTATCATTGTGATTGGGTTAGGCTGGCGTGTCCGGTGGAAAATGGACACGTGTCATTACATTCGGATTTGGGGTGTGACAGGTGGTGGAAGGTGGAATAGAACATATTATCATGCAGATCAAGTGGGTGAGACTAGTCAAGGTCGGAGGGGTGGTGGGAGACAGGGTGTAGGTCGAAGGGCTGGTAGAGGTGGTCGAGACGGTGGTATAATGACGTAGATTATTCATCCTTTGATAATGGTTTGCTTGGTGAAATTGTAGAAAGGGTTGTAGTGCTGATGAAGAAATTACATGGTTTTATGGTGGCTAACAGTGCTTATGATTTAATTATGTCTTTTTATCCATTTTGTAGCTTTGTATTTTAATGGTATATTGGTTCGTCATTGTTTACTTTCACATGGATCTATGTTAAATTTTATGAGTAAATTTAGCAAACACACCTAACACTAGAAATAGATAATGGCTATTTCATAATCATAGATAGAAAACAAAAAAAAAAAAATACTAACCCATGCATTATGCAATGGGAGTAAACATAACCCAAAAAAAAAAAAAAAAACTAAAATAATATACAACAAAAAGGACCTCATCCAGCGTCCTTGTGCGAAACCTACAACTCCAGGTTCCTTTTGCAAGCCCTCTTTTCCTCGGACCAACCATCAAGTGAAGTTCCCTCTCCAACTCGTGGAGTAATTTCAGAAACTCTGTTAGCGCCAACAGCGAAACCATTTAGTGATTTAGCAACCACCTTCTCGTATATTTTGAAAGTTTGGGTGAGGGGTGTTCATCCATTAAAAGCATCATTTCGACCCACTTCTTACCCTTCCATTCGATCAGCCGCTTCAGGAACTCTGCTATTTCCTCCTCCATATTCTGGTATGACTCCCGTTTTATGTAATATAACCTTTCCACAACCTCCGGAGAGGTTGGGAATGACATTACCCTTCTTTTGTTATAAGGAGTTACGTAGTTCTTAGAACTCATCTTTTTTCAAGTAAGTATAAATTTATATTTTGGAATGGTTCTGTGTGTGAGGAATACATTTATAGGGAGTTTCAATTTATAGTGAAAAGATTGGAGCCAAAAAGTGACGTGTTTGGCTCCCAAAAATTTGTTTATCGAAGATAAAAGAGAAGGAACGAATATTTATCTATTTTTTACTACAACATTAAAAAATTTACTATTAAATTTGTCACTAGATAATAAAGAACCAAAATGCGAGAATGGATGGGATTATTCACTCTTCTTTTTTAATCCATTTATTGAACAAGTTTTTTAGAAGGTAAGAATATAAAATGTTACGTGTGTTCAAAAATAATTATTTGATACGAGTAAATTTGTCACTAGATAATTGGTCTCTAACAATTGTTAGTAGAAAAATAAAAGAAAAATAAATAAAATCTGTGAATGGACGAGAAATAAATGACTAATTTTTATAAGGTAAGAAAATATAGTTCGATTAATTAATTTAATCATTAATATTTTCAATGTTACGTAATAATTATTTGAGGCATTTAAAATACAAATTTCATGAAAAATAAATTATATTCTTATATCAAAAGGTAAATAACGTGAAATGACGGAATGAATTAGTTGTTCAAACCTAAAAGAAGTACTTGAGTACACCTAGAGGCTAGGAAGTTGACAAAATTTGAATTTTCTTGCACTCTTCCTTTGTAAGACAAATCCATTAATTAAGATCTTTTATTGGAAGGTAAGAATATAAAATTTAATTAATTAATTTAATCATCAAAATATTCTATGATATAAAATTTTTCAGACCCTTAGTTATTATTATTATTGAAAATAAACTTATTCTTATATCAAAAATTTGTAGTAGTAAATATAATAAAGGCGAACTGACGGAATAGTTTTATTATTTTTTCAAGTCTAAGATAAGTTCTTGAATACACCTAGAATTTTGACAAGATTTGATTTGATAAGTTGAATTTCTTACACTCTTCTTTTTTAAGATCAATTTTATTGGAAGATAATAATTTAAAATATAACTAAATTAATGCATTATCAAAATTTATTATGATATAAGTTATTTCGGACCTTTATTATTAATTTCATAGATAATAAATTTAATCAAAAACTTTGAGTCGAAAATTAAAATAAAATGAACGGAAGCGACGCAAAAATAATAACATAAATATGGGAACCTAACCTAGACTCGAACTCATGACTAATTGACTAAACGTTTAATCTTGCTTTAAACATTTGCGCTGCAATAGCATTCGTTTATAATTACGAAAAGAACTATATAAAATGTTACGTGTGTTCAAAAATGATTATTTGATACGGGTAAATTTGTCACTAGAGAATTGGTCTCTAATAATTGTTAGACGAAAAATAAAAGAAAAATAAATAAAATCTGTGAATGCACGAGAAATAAATGACTAATTTTTATAAGGTAAGAAAATATAGTTCGATTAATTAATTTAATCATTAATATTTTCAATGTTACGTAATAATTATTTGAGGCGTTTAAAATACAAATTTCATGAAAAATAAATTTTATTCTTATATCAAAAGGTAAATAACGTGAAATGACGGAATGAATTAGTTGTTCAAACCTAAAAGAAGTACTTGAGTATACCTAGAGGCTAGGAAGTTGACAAAATTTGAATTGATTAGTTGAATTTTCTTGCACTCTTCCTTTGTAAGGCAAATCCATTAATTAAGATCTTTTATCGGAAGATATGAATATAAAATTTAATTAATTAATTAATTAATTTAATCATCAAAATATTCTATGATATAAAAATTTTCAGACCCTTAGTTATTATTATTATTGAAAATAAACTTATTCTTATATCAAAAATTTGTAGTAGTAAATATAACAAAGGCGAATCGACGGAATAGTTTTATTATTTTTTCAAGTCTAAGATAAGTTCTTGAGTACACCTAGAATTTTGACAAGATTTGATTTGATAAGTTGAATTTCTTACACTCTTCTTTTTTAAGATCAATTTTATTGGAAGATAATAATTTAAAATATAATTAAATTAATGCATTATCAAAATTTATTATGATATAAGTTATTTCAGACCTTTAATTATTAATTTCATAGATAATAAATTTAATCAAAAACTTTGAGTCGAAAATTAAAATAAAATGAACGGGAAGCGACGCAAAAATAATAACATAAATATGGGGACCTAACCTAGACTCGAACTCATGACTAATTGACTAAACGTTTAATCTTGCTTTAAACATTTGCGCTGCAACAACATTCGTTTATAATTACGAAAAGAACTATATTTACGCTTCTTAATGAATATCAACTCTCTCGTAGAAGGAGTAGCTAGCTGTCTTTGGGAAGTGTGTGGAAACTTTATGTACAAGCTATTAACTTAGGGAAGACAAACACTCAAGTTAGATTTTCGGATTCAAAGAATTTCAAGTTTGAAGAGTTGTGACTTATCAGTTGAGATGAATGGTATTGAGAGTGCTTCGGAAGTTGTTCCATAAATCAGATCATTTAATGAAGGGGATTGTGAGAAGTAGTTGTCTAGGTATTCATTTCAAAAAGCTACTCTCTTCTATTTTCATTACTGAATATTTTTATTGACCGACTCTTTTATTGAAAGATTTATCTTCTAAGTTAATTCAATGACAAATATTATGTGTGAAGTTGTTTGTATCTAAAATACAAAATAAACATATAAGTATCTCTTTTAACCCTACAAATTATTTTATAGGATGTGCTATCACAAAATCACAATCCACATGGAATGAACATCCATTTTCAATTAATGATAAGGAACTCTTAATGATCATTAAGTTCCAATGTCTGATCTATGGGAAGAATTAAAAAAAATAGATTTTTTTATCACATTAATAAATGCAAAATAAATACAGTTTGCCACATTTAATGAAAATCATTGAATTCAGAGGAATAATTCGGCTAGATAACTTAATGTAATAAAATTCCTACATTTTTTAATTCATATAATCATGAATGTATCATTTTTTATTTTATAACTTTTATCATTACATATAACTCATTTAATATTATATCCTTTAGGTTTATTTTCATCACAAGGATTCAACTTGGAATACTCAAAAATCTTCAATTTTTGTCAAGAAGATCTAAATATAAACTGTTACAATCTTATTTACCAATTGTCTTTACCCCTTGATCTTCATGAAGATAGATATTATGCCAAAAGCATATTTTGCAGCGCCGTATCCTCCTTTTGAAGCTTTGTGAATTAGTTTTAGGGCAGCATCTGGATTTATATTTTTTTTAAATAGTTCTACTGAAAAAAATAATTAAATTAAACACACATCTGTAAATTAAAATGAATTAAGGAGTCGAATACAAACGGAAACAAAATTAAATGTAACACACATCAGTAAAATTTTCGCTCTCTTCATTTTTTTGATTAAAGGCAAATTTTCGGATTCAAAAAAGTTTAAATTCAAAATGAACTTTTCGGTGTTTGGCAGTAATAGTGAAATGAAGAGTTTGAAACCCTTTTAAGTAGTGACAAATTGTGACTTTTCGTTTTGTGTAGTGATGTACTATTTTGTGGGCAGATTACACTGTGTAACAATGAATGGAAATGAATTGTACTGACAGTGTATTGGAAGTTATTCCAAAAATTAGATCATTTAATGAAACGGATTGTGTAATTGTCTAGGCATTCGTTCCAAAAGCTACTACTTGAGAGGAGCCGCATCGTCTCCTCTTTTCATTACTTCATCCGTTTTTATAATGAAAGATTTGTCTTTTAAGCTAATTTAATGACAAAAAAATACTTGCAATAATATAGTTCGAACAATATATTATGTGTGAAGTTTTAGTTTATTATATTAGTATATTTTAGATTTTATGTTATTTATATATATCATAAAAAGAGTTGTTTGAATCTAATTTTCAAATTATAAAATAAACATATAAGTATAGTTTGTAACAACTCCACAATCAACATGCAATGAACATCCATTTTCAAATAATTGATAATCATTGAGTTCCAATAAGCTATGGGTAGAATAAATAAATGCATTTTGAAATAAATGCATAATAAATACATTTTGACACGTTTTAATGAACATCAATGAGTTCAAAGGTTAAATTGGGGTTGATAGCTTAGAGAATGTAATAAATACCTTACATAAATCATACAACAATAATTGACAATTTAGAATGTTAAAAGACATAAAAAAATTTTTACCATAGTTAACAATAATTAAAAATTTAAACTATTTTAAATTAATATTAAAGTTTGACTAACTCTTTAATTTTGTCCTTGTCACATAAATTGAAATAAAAAATGATATATATTGGGCCGTGCTAGCACGGGCTCCGATGTCTAGTATATATATATATATGACAAATCAATAATAACAATAACAATAATATAGTTCATACTAATCCAATTATCTTGAACATGTAATAATTATGTCGAAGATGTCAAATTTCTTCATCACTGCTACATCCATAGCAATGCTCTTCTTCTTCATCCTCTGCACTATCCCATTCTTGCGAACAAGAGGAACATGCTTAATAGTGCAACAACGTGGTAGTTTATTATAGTCTACTAAATCAAATAACTGAAAAAAATAGGATAAAATATCTTTAAATCTATGTCGATACTGCCTTGTTATCGCTCTTTGTTTTTGAGTGACTTTCATTTCGCCAATTGTCTTTAATCCCTCGCGGCTATATTTACCGCCTATATTCAAGTCAAATGGTCAAACTTGCACATTCTTGTCAACTACAATATATAGAAGATTGATATATTTGAACAAAGGTAGTTTAATCAACTCGGATTTGTCGTTGATTTATTATTCCAAATTAAAATTATGAACGAAAAGGAAACAAAAAAACACTATTTAAAATGACAACGTATGGAGACCCAAATTTGGTAGAAATAGAAGTAAACCTTACCAAAAAAAAAAACGAAAAAACTCAATAAAGTATGAAATTAAAGTGCTATGTTAGAAAAAATAAATAAATAAATAAATAAAAATAATAATAATAAAAAATAAATAAATAAATAAAATATATATATATATATATATCATTTATTTGAGGGAAAATTAAAGTGATATGTTAGAAATTTTTTAATTTTTCTTGGATGAATTCAAAGAAATTGAAGATAGTGAAATTAAAAAAATAAATTGAACTCTCAACAATAAAGTAAAAAATCACTCAATTATTTTAATTATTTAAATTTTAGTCAAAAATTTATTTTTTGAGATTTCAATTTTAATCACTCAATTTTTAATTGCCAAATATATTTTTATTTTTATTTATTCTATAACCACTTAATGTTTTTAATGTTTAATATTAATAAAATTTTTCGTTCTTCATCTTTTTTCAATGCAAAAATCCATTTTTCATTTTATCTTTGCATCTTCTAAAGCTTTTTTTTTTTGTTCTACCTCTCAGTGTAAAAAACATTTATTCATACTACTATTATTTTGTGCTTTCACAAATTTATTTGGTTAATTTTTTATTATTATTAATTTTATCTTTGTAAATAAACAAATAATTTTATATAACTGTTTTTAATAATATAAATAATCAATATCGAGATAAAAAATAATATCAAAGTGTTAGGAATCGAATGAGTCCGGCAAATTTTTTTGGATTTCATATTTTTCATGAATAAAATTATTTAAGTGGAAGTATAAAATTTGGAAGAATTGTTAGAAAAGAAACTGAAGTAAAAAAAGTAAGAAAGAGAAAAAGAAAACGTTAAAAGGTAAAGAGAAAGACGTTTGGCCATTTGAAATGGATCCACTTGGCAAAATATAAATGGGCCTTATACAATTTTTATCTGTCACATCATATTTGTGCCTCATGGATATTTTAAAAGTTGTGGTTTTAAAAGTATTAAAAGTGGTTTTACTTTTGAGGGTAATTTAGGTATACGAAATAATTGAATTTACCCAAACACCCTTAACTTTTCATCGAAATTACGAAAATACTTTGACTTTTGTTGCTCGTGTCATTTCGTGTCAAAAATCTGTCTTGCCAATTATATTTTCCGTATATATATATATATATATATATATGAACCAAAAAAGTTACTACACGTTTTTTCATAAAGTAGTACTACTTGAAAAGAATGACACATGATAAAGTGGATATAAATTTATGGACCAAAAAAGATACTATACTTTTTCCCATAAAGTAGTACTACTTGAAAAGGATGACACATGATAAAGTAAAACACATTTTCAATAAAATTATCATGTAGTGCAGGGCATTTTCTTCAAAAAGAAAATTACCAGTCTCTTCTCTACTTGTATTTTATTAATGCAAACACTTCTTCCTATTCATCTTCTTCAAATATTTCAATTGCACAAATCTGATTTCATTCTTCTTCAAGAAAAATAAGATCACACATATTTGTGTACTATTTCATCAAAAAAACAAGTCAGATTTAGCAAATATGGAGCATGTGTGTTTATTTTTTTAAGGGAAAAAGGACAAATATACCTCTGAATTATAGTAAGTGGTATGCAGATATCCTCCATCACACTTTTAGGACATTCGTCCCCTGCCGTCCAAAAACTAGAGCATATATACCCTTTATACTAACAGACATACACGTGTCATAATCTTATCCACCGATCCGACATTTATTAAATATCGTATCGATGGATAAGATTGTGCCACGTGTCTCTATTTAGTCTTCCGTTAGAGTGAAGGACATATATGCTCTACTTTTTGAACGGCAAGGGCACCAATGTCCCAAATGTATGACGGAGGGTATCTGCATACCATTTATGATAGTTCGGGTGATATTTATCATTTTTCCCTTTTTTTAATAAAGAATTTGATTTTACTATTACGAAAGGTTTATAACAAGGTTTGAATTTATTCAACATTCAATTATGTGGCTATTTAGGATATGTATGTGTATCTTTTAATATGATACGCATTTCATTGACTCGGAAAAAAGAAAAATCTTTGTGTAAATAAATAAAAACATGCAATTGACATTTGAGTATCAAGATGCTCAATTTTGACTCTTTTTTGTTTAAATATTTCTAGAATTTTCATGTTTCTTTTTTGTGTATTTCTTGTGCAGGTTGTATGCATTTGATAATAAGGGACAAGAGTCCAATGAGATTAAGGTGTTCATCAAATTTTCTTTGATGAAAAATTATTAATATATGAATTATTAAATTTCTCTAATATTTTCATGTCGGTTAAAATTATAATTTTTTTAATAAAGAATTTGATTTTACTATCACGATAGGTTTATGACAAAGTTTGGATTCATTCTATATTCAATTATGTGGCAATTTAGGATACGTATATTTTAACATGATATGCACTTCATTGACTCAGAAAGAAGCAAAATCTTTGTGTAAATAAATGTTACCAACACCCTGTTGCCTCCTGTATTCAGATTAACAAATCAGAAATAATAAAAGATGAAAAGAAAAACACAAAGAACTATCCGAGTCCACAGAACCCACTGTGTGTCCTTAAGAAATTTAATTCCATCAAATACCCGAGGTTGCAGATTAATTCCTCCCAAGATAAAACGAATTAACCATTAAAGAAGTAGCGGTACCTCAAACTTCGATAATTTCAACGAACTCAAAATGACAGCAACGAATCACACACACAGACATGATCGATCGATTTTATTTTGTAAGAAATGTATGCAAAAGAAGGGAAGAATTTTTATGCAAAAAAATGAGAGAAAATCTCTCTATTTATAGCCAACAAAGGGTAAAGGTCACAACCCTTTGGAAAGAAGACAACCTTTCAGAAAGGTTCCAACACTTTGGAAAAGTCACAACCTTTCATATGGTCACTGTTTACATCCCAACTCTATTCAAATAGTACGAAACGTCGCGGTGACTCAAAAAATAATCAATTGATTCAATTTTAAAAGAATTTTAAGAATAAACAAATTTTAAAGGAGTCGCCACCTAATTTTAGGAAAAAACTAGGAAACCATTAAGTGATCTACGAAACCAAGATTCTAGGTAAGGGGTTCAAATTATTCCGAAGGGAAGGTGTTAGGCATCCTTTGAAATTCACAATTGTGGATCCCGACTGAGTTCATTTTTTCAAATTGAGAAGGAGATGAAAATAATATACAAATAAAACAAACATACAAGATACACAAGTAATAAAATAAAATAATATAAGAAACAACCTAGATTTGTCTATTGTCAATACTATACAATAATGAGTCAAAATATTGTTCGAAATTTGTTCGAATAGCTTCAATGGGAAGCAGCTCCAGATACCTGTAAAGACACTTAGTAAAAGTGTTAGTAATAAATAAATATGAATAGAAATAAATGAATTAAACAATAACTTAAAAAATAAAAATCCGTCTTATTAATATGGAAGGCCTTGGAAATCGACAGTAATTTCTTCATCGGCCAATTTTATCATAAAACTTATATAAACTTAAACTAAATTTCCGTCTTTTAAAATGTGGAGGCCTCCAAAACCGACAGAGAGATTTCTTTCATTGGCCATTTTTAACAAATAAAATATATAAATTTAAACTAAAATTCCATCTTTTAAAATGGGAAGGCCTCCAAAATCGACGGAGAGATTTTTTCATTGGCCAATTTAACTTGTAACATGAACACAGAATAATAACAATGACATAAACAAGAGAGATAACAATTAAGCTACTAGATCCAGGCTAACGACACTTTCACGCAATCAAAACTGCAACACCAACATTTATTAATTAAATAATCTAAACATTATGTATATATAACTTCCCAATAAATAGAATAAAAGAACTATAAGCTAATCACTTAATTTGATATGATCCACAAACAAAACAAAATAATAAAGAGTAGGAGAAACAGTATCCAAAACTAGATAAATATAAATAACGAAAATTTTGCTGGAACATTCAAAATAAATACTAAACTATCAACCCACAAGTAAAAAAAGTAATCAACAATAAAGAAAGATCAACATAATAATAATAATAATAATAATAATAATAATAACTAACAATACAAATGAAATAATGCACGATCAATCTATAAGTGACAATAATAGTAAGTAATAATAACTTATGTAAACATTATGTATTAATTAAATAATCTAAACATTATGTATATATATATAACTTCACAATAAATAGAATAAAAGAACTATAAGCTAATCACTTAATTTGATATGATCCACAAACAAAACAAAATAATAAAGAGTAGGAGAAACAGTATCCAAAACTAAATAAATATAAATAACGAAAATTTTGCTGGAACATTCAAAATAAATACTAAACTATCAACCCACAAGTAAAAAAAGTAATCAACAATAAAGAAAGATCAACATAATAATAATAATAATAATAATAATAATAATAA
>NC_064291.1:44262258-44365232 GCF_019186545.1 Solanum stenotomum
TTTTCTCATTGAAAAGAAAACTGAAGGGGTGCAATGCTTGAATGCACTTGGGAAGAAAATAAAAATAATTTTACCCATCCAAGGAAAACTTACTACAAAAAATATACTCGATCATATTAAAGTAGTACTAATTCATCCCAAATCTCTTTTATCATATGATAAAATAATTCTCTTTTTCTTCTTTTTCTTTCCCCATAAAAAGAACACAGAAAATAGAAGTAATTTCCTTACCACAGAAAATACCAACAATGAATTTCTTAAGCTTGTTGCCTCCTGTATTCAGATTAACAAACCAGAAATAATAAAAGATGAAAAGAAAAACACAAAGAACTATCCGAGTCCACAGAACTCACTGTGTGTCCTTAAGAAATTTAATCCCCTCAAGTACCCGAGGTTGCAGATTAATTCCTTCCAAGATAAAACGGATTAACCATTAAAGAAGTAGCGGTACCTCAGACTTCAATAATTTCAACGAACTCAAAATGACAGCAACGAATCACACACAAAAACACGATCGATCGATTTTATTTTGTAAGAAATGTATGCAAAAGAAGGGAAGAATTTTTATGCAGAAAAATGAGAGAAAATCTCTCTATTTATAGCCAACAAAGGATAAAGGTCACAACCCTTTGAAAAGAAGACAACCTTTCAGAAAGGTCCCAACACTTTGGAAAAGGCACAACCTTTCAAATGGTCACAACCCTTTAGAAAGGACACAACCTTTCATAAAGGTCACAACCCTTCGGCTTAGTCACAACCCTTCATTTCCTGTTCACACCTTTAAAACCCAACACGCCCTAACTCCTACCCAAACTATTGTATCCTTGTACGTACTGCTTACCTCTCAAAGATTTTAAAAAATACGATAAGATATTAATTGTATAAATTTTAGGAATTACATAGTTTTAATATGATATTACAATCTATCCTTTTGAATTGACCAAAAGTTTGACAAAATTGTTGTGCTAAATTATTTTAAATATATTTTTAATAAAGTATGATAAAATATTAATAACCTTTTGAATTTAGGCTTGAGTGAAAATTTTTTTATAAAAAAACTATACACTGTATTAAGAATATTCACATGTTTTATATATAGCTTCACAATATTTTTTAATTATTAATAAGAAATTTTACTCACACACCTCAATAATCTCTCTCAAACAAAGTTCCACACGACCTATCAGCAAATGGGTCATTGGCATGAATGCTCATATTTTAAGATGATTTTTAATTTTTGTCCATTAAATTTATTTTTTCTCTCTTCAACACATTAAGTAACAAAAAGGTGTCCAAAAATGCCTTTAACATTGAAAAATCTCAAGGTAAAATTCACAACGCACAAGTTATGACTTACAAGAAAAAAAATTCAAGGCATATATGTCTTATAACAAATCATAAATTCAACTTCAGAACTTACAAAGTTATATCTCTTAATTTTCTAATTTTTTGTTGGACAAGACACTAGTTAAGAATACTTTAGTTTACATTTTTTTAATTAAATGACCAATTGGGGAAAAAATTCAATGATTACTATTAATTAAAGAAACAAAATTAAAAATCATCCTAAAATAGAAATAGTTTGTGCAAAACTTATCAATAATTGGACATCAACAAGCCCCCGCAATAAGTAGCTCGTGCATAAAAGTCCCTTGTGTGTGTTCTTGTCCCTTTGGGAAATATTCGATAAAAGTGAAATCATATAGTGAAGATCCGCATGAATCTTGTATAACAATGACACACATAAATCAAAAATATAATTTCATGCTTTTTCAAGCTATGTACCTTGTTTGGTGAAGATAAATTGAGCTCCACAATCGTCCAGTAAATTATCAATTTTATTATTTTTGAATTAATTAATTTAAAAGTATTTCAAATATGACATAATATTAATTACTTCGTATCAAATTCATATGATCTTCCCCAAAAAATTCAATAATTAAGAGTTAGTATTACTAACATTCATTTCTCTCTCTCACCATCCTTTCTCTCTCTATAACATCAAATTCTTCCTTTTCTTTGATAAAATTAAATCTAGACAACATCATGAAAACAATTCTACGTCCTTTAATTTCCTTTTTTTGTTTTTATGAACTTATCATCCGTTTGTTGACTCTGTTTTGTTTTGGACTTGGGTCACTTTTGGGCCTAAACTTTTCATGTTGGCAACTTTCTATTTAATAAGTGGGCTTTACTCGTATTTAAATCATATTTGTATGCTATAGCTATAGTTTGCATAATTACGCTTCATAGCAAATATAAATATGTATATTTCGCTATACATATACAAAAGAAAGCAGTTGTATAATCTGCTTTGATATACATATACAAAAGATCAATTGTATAATATGTGTTAGTATAAAGCGAGAAAGAGAGAAAGACAAAAGAAAACTGGGCAAGGGAAGATCGTATTTGTATAATCATAAGTGCATAGGACAAAAATATATGCATTTGTATTTGTATATACAATTTTCTCTCGCTTTATACAAACACAAACACAGTGTATACATTTGTGTTTGTATAAAGTGAGAGAGGCGAGTGAGCGAGCGAGATCTGGGAGAGGGGAGAAAGGGGAACAAAAATATATGTATATATACAATTTTCTCTTGCTTTATACAAACACAAATGCATTTTATACATTTGCGTTTTCGTATAAAGTGAGAGAGACGAGTGAGCGAGCGAGATCTGAGAGAGTGGCGAGCGAGATCTGGGAGAGGGGAGAGAGGGGAACGAAAATATATGTATATATACAATTTTCTCTCGCTTTATACAAACACAAAAGCATTTTATACATTTGCGTTTGTATAAAAAACGAGAGAGGCGAGGGAGAGAACGAGAGTGGCGAGCGAGATTCACCAGGAGAGAGGCTAAATTGCAATAGTTTGCTATGGGTACAATTAAATCAAACTATATTTATAGCATTTAATTTGAATTAATAGTTTGCTATTATATACAATTTTCCCAATTTAAATCCTCTTTTTTTTTTAAATTCTACTTTTGCATTTGCTATAAATTAAAACAAAAGTAATTATTTTATTTCAAGAAAACCAATTTATTTTTCTTTCTAACTAGAAATATGAACGCTGCAGTAAGACTTAATATTAAGCTCGATTGAGTGTATGAAGCGAATTTTTAAAATATTTATTATAATTGATGTACAAATTTTTACACTAAATTAATATAATTTAATAAAATAAAAATATATAATATTTAATCATGATTAAACGATAAATTTGTATATTTCAACATATATATGTCAAACAATATTGAATTGATATAAACACTCCGATGTGAACAAGTTTTTACTCAAGGTATATACTACTTCACAATAGTAATGAAAAGGCTAATTAATAACTTATAACAAACATGGAATTGGCTAAGCACACCGAGCAGGTTCACCAGATTTATACATCATTGATCACTAAAAGCTAAAAAGTCTACCAATTAAAGAAGGATTATCGAGATCTCAAGGATTATCATACCTAACTTTCTCTAATTTACCTTGCATCCAAGAGCAAAGTTACAATATTAATTCACCAAAACAATATAATACGATACAATACAATACAGTCTTGTTGAGATATATAGTTTATGTTTTATTCAAAATGTAATTAGTTTTATAATTAGTTTTTAGCTGAGCAGAGTCAGTTAGTTATAAGTTAGTTAACCTTTCATGCTTTTGTTAGTTAGATTGGTTATTCCTTGAATACTGTGCAGGTTGATTAGTTAGCTTCTAGAATCTTCTTAATATTGTTTTGTATAAATACAGTACATCGATCATTGAATGAAGTCAAGTTTTCATTCTTAAATTGCAGAGCTTTTCTTCATTTCAGTTCTCTCTCAAAGCTTAGCTCAACATTCATCAATGGAGAATTGACATTCTCCATAAGCGCTGCTTAATGGTTCAATTTTCATCATTAACGATGCTGATTTTTCGTGTTCGCAAATTCATCACCAATTTCTGTTTTTCTCTTTCTTCTTCACTCACAAACAGATTTGTTTGCACATTATGGAACAAAATAGCTCTCAGGAAGGGACTTCGACTGGGAATCAAGCTCCAATTCATGTTTCTGCAGATCTGACCAGTGTGTTTTATGTTCATCCATATGAAAATGCCTGATCCATGATTGTTCCAGTTCTGTTCGATGGATCTAGATATCGCTCATGGAGACGAGCTGTTCTTCGTGGATTATCTATAAAAAAATAAGATAGGTTTCATCAATGGCAAGATACAGAAACCATCTCCAGATTCAAATACCATCCCTCAGTGAGAAAGGTTCGACGACATGGTGACATCTTGGCTATTGAATTCCCTATCCAAGGATCTCAGAGACAGCCTGCAGTACGTAGACAATGCGAAAGAACTTTGGGATGAACTGGAGGACAGGTACGATCAAACTAATGAAGCTAAATTATTTCAACTGCAGCATGAAATCAACGAACTCAGTCAGGGGAACCTACATATCACTGGTTTCTATACCAGAATCAGGAAACTATGGGAAGAGCTTAGTGCCTTGGACCAGTGGCGGAGGCAGGAATTCTATCAAGAGGGTTCAAATAAAACATAGGCGAAATCCTGAACCCCATAAACCATTGAGCTACTCCTTTGACATATGCTCAGGGGGTTCAATTTTAAATATATACACGTACACAAAAAAAATTGATCTTATATATATAGTGTAATTTTTTTTCCGAGGGGGTCAGATGACCCTTCTGGACACACTCTACATCCGCCACTGCCTTGGACACTAATTCACAATGCACATATCTGTGTACTTATGGTGGTAAATAAAAAATGCACAAAGCTGAGCAAAATAGGAGACTCATTTAGTTCCTAATGGGACTGAATGAAGTTTACACTATTGTGCGAGGTAACATCTTGATGATGAATCCATTGCCCACTATGGCTCAAGCCTTATCCATTATTGTTCAAGAGGAGAGGGAGGTCAGACCTCACAACAAATTCAATTTGGATTCAGCTTCTTTTCATGTGAATGCTGCTGGTACAGCACCAACTTCAGGACTAACTACACCCTTTATAAGAACATTGGGGGCACCAGTAGACCTCCAAATAAGTCCATTCTCTTTTGTGAGTATTGTAAGAAGACTGACTACATCAAAGACAAGTGTTATAAACTCCATGGTTTCCCTCCTGACTTTAAGTTCACTAAGGGTAAGAATGCCGGAATAACAGCCATTTCTCATGGATTCTCTAAAGAACTGATGGGTGATACTCCTACTAAGACTAATGAAATAAGCAAGGGAAAGGGAAAATTGCATGAACAATCAAGCTAAGCACTGACTCAACAACAATCCAATCAGTTGGTGAGCTTGTTGGAACACATCCAGGTTCAAGGAAGCAACAGTACTACAAGGGAAACTGCGAGCAATCCCAATGGTGGAGCTGTCAACTTTGCAGGTATTCTAGCTTGTTACTCCTCAATTTCTGATATTGGGAATTTATCATGTAAATGCCTAAACCTTCCTGTTGATTCTTGGATCATAGACTCAAGGGCAACACACCACATGACCTTCTCAAAGTCACTTCTCATTAACCTTAGACTTTTACCCCATCCTTTCCTAATTACTCTCTCAAATGGTTACAAAGTAAAAGTGACAGAAATTGGTGATGCATGTCTGAATTCTTCACTCACTTTGCACAAAGTAATGTTTGTACCTAATTTCAAATTCAACTTAATTTCAGTACACTGCTTGGTTTCGAACTTAAAAGGGAATGTCAGTTTCAATAATTCTTCTTGTCTGATATAGGACCCTTCACTGAAAAGCCCTCTGGAGATTGGTAGAGCACACAATGGACTTTATTTTCTATGCTCAAAATGCCACACTTCCCCTCTTGCTGCATCAACTTCTATTTCTTGTATTGCAGCTAGTGCACCTAGTTCTTTACCTACTTGTTTTCCTTTTTACCAATTACTAATGTCTCTCCTAAGAACTCATGTAGTACTTCACATGATACTTATAGTATGACTGATTGTACTGCCTCACCTGTAAGATCCATATGTTTGAAGAATAATATTGTGTTTCCTGTTTGTACTTCTAATGTTGTTATTCCTATCTTAAATAATCATGTTATGTCATGTATGTCTCATGGTAACAATGTTGATCACTTGTGGCATAATAGGGTGGGCCATGTCCCCTTTGTCAAAATGAAAGGCATTCCCACTATTCCCATAAACTTTCACCCAAACAGCCTTTCACATGTACCACTATTTCCAGCACCAGCCCTTTTGATCTCCTTCATATGGACTTATGGGGACCCCATCATGTTCCAACACATAATAATTACAAATAATTTTTGACCATAGTTGATGATTTCACTAGATCAACATGGACTCACCTCCTTAGTTGCAAAAGCAACACCCTTCAGGCTGTAAAATCCTTCAGATTGAAAATCAGTTTAGCACCACTGTCAAGTCAATAAGAACTAATAATGATACAGAGTTCACTAACAATGAAACCAACATATACTTTCAAACCAAGGGAATAATACATCAAAAGACTTGTCTTTATACACCAGAACAAAATGATGTAGTGGAAAGAAAACACAAGCACCTTTTAGAGGTTGCCAAAGCACTATTGTATCAATCCAAAATCTCCACTACATATTGGGGAGAATGTATTTTGACAGCCACCTACTTAGTAAAACAGACTTCCCAATTCAATAATTCATAACAAAACACCTTTTGAGATACTTTACCACCAAAATCCTACTTACTCCCACTTTAGGTCTTTTGGGTGTCTATGCTTCCCTACCCTAAAAGCCACAAAACTAAATTTGATACAAGAACCACACCTCACATATTTGTTGGATACCCTTTAAATACAAAGGGTTATAAGGTTCTAGACCTAAGCACCAAGAAGATACATGTTTCCAGAGATGTGACATTCCATGAAAACATTTTTTCTCTTATTTTTTCTGAGTCTGAGTCTGAGTCTGATCATAGTTTTACAACAGCGTTGAAATCTTTAAATATTGATCCAAGCATATTGAATTTCATTTATGGTGTCTTTAGCAAAACCTCTGTGTTGGATGATGACACCTCTTTTGTTGTCACTGATACTAGTTTACCTGTACCTTCACAAACACCACCATCTCCAAGTTTTGATCATTCACTGAATATTAATCCAGCACCACTAAATGACCAAACCTCTATTGATCACCCCTTGCCCAACACCACTACTCAACATCTAGACCAAATACCAAACCTGAGAAGGTCTAGTAGACCTCACATTACACCAACCTACCTGAAAAAATATAGTCACTACCTGCCCTCCTTACAACACCAATCCTCAACATCTTCAGAACCTTCTTCTCACCTTGTTTTTTCTGAAAATTATCTGCCCCTCACATGTCTTGGACAGAATAGCCAACAAACAGTTAAAGGTCTTTTACATGACAATGAACCACATTCTTATGAGGAAGCAACACTTGATCCTGCTTGGCAGGCAACAATGACATCAGAATTTGAAGCTCTTTATGCCAATGACACTTGGGACCTTGTTAAACTGCCCATAGGGAAGAAGGCCATTGGATGCAGGTGGGTTTACAAAGTTAACAATAAAGCTGATGGCACAATAGAGAGGTTGAAAGATAGACTTGTTGTGAAGGGATACACTCAATTAGCTGGCATTGATTACAATGAGACTTTCTCCCCAGTTGTTAAGATGACTACAATTAGGACTTTAATAAGTATAGGTATTAAAAGGGGCTGGGATATGTTTCAACTGGATGTGAACAATACATTCCTTCATGGAGACTTACATGAAGAAGTGTATGTGGATGTACCTCCAGGCCTCATGGTGAAAGATGCAGGGTTAGTTTGTAGACTCAAGAAGTCCTTGTATGGATTGAAGCAAGCAAGTAGACAGTGGTATGATAAGTTGACACAAGTTTTGTGCTCAAGAGGCTACTCTCATTCAGACAGTGATTATTTTTTGTTCTATAGGAAGATTGGTCCCTCTTTGGTTTTTGTTGTTGTTTATGTTGATGATGTTATCCTAACATGCACTAATATTGCAGAAATCAGCTCTTTAAAGAGTTATCTACATAATGAGTTCAAGATTAAAGACTTGGGAAGACTACAATACTTCCTAGGCTTGGAAATTTTATACAAGGAATCTGGGGTTCTAATCTCTCAAAGGAAGTTTACTACAGATTTGCTATAAGAGTTTGACTGTTCAGATTGCACACATGTTCAGTCACCTCTTGAATCCACTGTTAAACTTAAAGCAGATGAGGGTTTATTGTTGAAAGATCCTACACACTACAGGAAGTTAGTAGGTAAGCTTAACTTTTTGACCAACACAAAAATGGACAGAGCCTTCAGTGTACAACACCTCAGTCAGTTTCTTCAAAATCCTAGAGAACCACATCTCAAGGCTGCTTACCATGTTCTCAGATATCTCAAGAGTGATCCTTGCATGGTATACATTTGTCCAATAATGCAGATTGCTCAATTACTGCTTATTGTGACTCAGACTAGGCTGCCTGCCCTGATACAAAAAAATTAGTAAGTGGTTATGTTCTGCTGATGGGGGATAGCCCTATTAGTTGGAAATCTAAGAAGCAAACAACCATATCCTTATCTTCAGCTGAAGCAGAGTACAGAGCTGTTAGAAAAGTGGTGGGTGAGTTAGTATGGTTGGAGAGGCTGCTGACTGAATTAGATTTGCCATGTAACTTGCCTATATCTGTGTTTTGTGACAGCCAAGCAGTTGTTCACATAGCAAAGAACCCTGTGTTTCATGAAAGGGCAAAACACATAGAGATGGATTGTCATTTTGTTAGAGCTAAACTGCAAGAAGGCCTCATTACACTCCATCACATTTCGACTAATGATTAGCTAGTTGATGTTTTGACAAAAGCTTTGCCAAGTGCCAAACACTCAAACATTCTACACAAGTTGGTTGTGAGCTACTCACCACCAACTTGAGGGAGGGTGTTGAGATATATAGTTTATGTTTTATTCAAAATGTAATTAGTTTTTAGCTGAGCAGAGTTAGTTAGTTATAAGTTAGTTAACCGTTCATGCTTTTGTTAGTTAGATTGGTTATTCCTTGAATACTGTGCAGGTTGATTAGTTAGCTTCTAGAATCTTCTTAATATTGTTTTGTATAAATACAGTACATCGATCATTGAATGAAGTCAAGTTTTCATTCCCAAATTGCAGAGCTTTTCTTCTTTTCTGTTCTCTCTCAAAGCTTAGCTCAACATTCATCAATGGAGAATTGACATTCTCCATAAGTTCTACTAATCAATAAGTACAATACAATACAATACAATACTATACATTATGAAACAATACGTAACAACCGTCCAAACAAAGCGTAAAGGGGGTTTTGCAGGCTCAATGATGAGCGGATAGCTCTAAAGTGGATTCATCGTTAGAAACATACAAACTAAAAGAAACTGAATTACAACGTGATTCTTCAAAACCAAAAGTCTTGGTTACGTTATTGCTAAATATGATAAAAATAAGATTATGAAATTTGCTAAATATTATTCAAATAAGATTATAAAATTTGCTAAATAAGATAACCGAGCTGCCTACTAATTCGTACTTACACAAAATAAACTTGTTGCCTATAAACACATGCTCTATATGCAATATGAATATGGGTATGAAAGAAACCATAGTTTATATATCTTTTTCCACTATACTAATGCTACCTATATTATTGGAAATTTTTTAATCTCCTAACTTATATTAATTTAAGGGAAAATTACGCAGTTAAGCAAATATATACTAGTTAATTAGATAACATAATTAATTAGTTATAATTTGCATTAATTACAATTCGAAACTTACTTCTAGCTATAATTACACTCTTGTCTCTCGCCTCTCTCCTCTCTCCTCTCCTCCTCTCTCTCTCTCTCCTCTCTCTGGAATCCTGCTTGCCTCTCTCCTCTCCTTGCCCAATCTCTCTCTCGATTCTCTGTTGCGAATCTCTCTCTCACTTTATACAAACACAAATGTATAATTTGTGTTTGTGTTTGTATAAAGCGAGAGACTGCATATACAAATACATATCTCTTCTTCCTATACACTTATAATTATACAAATACAAATTTCCTCTGCCCGATTCTCTTTTTCCTTTCTCTCTCGCTTTATACAAACACAAATTATACAAATACAATGTATAATTTGTGTTTGTATAAAATGAGAGAGATTGGGTATACAAATACAAATGTTTTAATTTGATTCAATTGTATACAAATTCAAATTGTATGCAGATATACAAATACAATCATTGATACATATACATAGTAGTTACATATATACAATTATCTAACCGATATACATATACAATTCACCTCTCATCACTCTTTGCCCTCTCTCGCTCGCCTCTCTCCACTCTTTGCCCTCTCTCACTCGCCTCTGTCCTCCATCTCCCAATCTCGCTCGCCACTCTCCTCCTTATAACATATAGCTACAAATTGTAATTAACAAACTATAATTATGAAGTATAATTAAGCTATTTTTGAATGACTTTATGCAAAATTTTCCCATAATTTAATAAGTCAGGCTACATCCTATTCTTTTGATTTTCTTCAGACTTCTCAACATTGGTGTTAGTAATTGCCCTCACAATAAAGATCTTTTAATACCCCTACACATTTTGGCATTATGGAAAGTTCTAAACAAATATATTTTTAACAAAAAAATTACCAACACTAACACTATTAATGGTTATGAAGCATCATTATCTTCTTTTTGTAATCTTAATTTTTGTGAAAGCTTATCAAAAGCTGGTAGTAGTAATAGTAGAATCTATAGTACTAACCATAGGCTAGATAGTACTGAAGCTATCTTGTATAACATTGACAAATCATTTGACCTCCATGTACCAATTACCTAAATTAATATAATTCTCTCTTTTCTATATATATATATATATATAAAATCTACAAAGACCCAAGTGGCTTTATAAAAGTGATTAAAAAAAGTCATACCATGATGCCAATTATAAAAACCCAAGTGACTTTATAGTTGAAATTCTCATAATACCCTCTCTCATCCCTTGCTTATGTTGAATCAAGATTTTATTGGTCTTCTTTGATCCGCGAGTGCAAATCGATAGCTGTGAAACTATCTCTGACTTGATGACTGCTTTACTTTTCACCTTTTCCTGGGGCATAGAAGGAGTTGATCACGGTCTTATGAAGAGTTAACAATTTATATATAGTAGTAAATAAATTAATTTAGAGCAGGTTTAGTCATGTGAGATAAAATCATGATTTGAAATTATGATATGAAATAATATGAGATGAAGTTAAAGTTTTGTTTGACATGCAATTTGAATTTTTAATTTGTACGTTTTGCTCGTAAACATAAAAATTCATAAGTTGTAAAAACTATCAAAATTGCTTCAATTCTTTATACAATCATACCAAATAAGCAAAAGTTCATAATAAAAGTATAAAAAGCAGACGATTTGGACCTGCCGTTCTATCACAATTTTAATTTTAATTTTTAAATGCAACACTTATTGACCGAACTTTAGCTCAATAAAAAAATAAAACTAAACATGAGTTATATTGTACAACTCTTTAATTTAATCCTCTCACATGTACTGTATGGACAATCTCCTCACATTGAACATGCATTTATCGATATAAATGATTTGAATGTTGGTAAAAGTAACAATGAGAGTAATGGCTATATTCGATATAAATGGTTTAAAGGTTGGTAAGAGTAATAATATCAACTATAAATTTGATTTACATATATATGAAATAAATGGTTGGTATATATAAAATTGATGTTTTTTTTTTATAAAATGTAAACTTGTAGGTAAAATTTTATATTTGAAAAATGTGAAATCATGATATGAAATTTCCAAATCAAGTTTTTTGGAGAATTTGAGATTTCATCTAATGATTTCAAATCATGAGATGGAATAGCATGTCCAAATGTTGATTTCCATCTTATGATTTCAAATCACGAGATGAAATTGTACGTCCAAATGACTGCTTAGTTAGTCCATATTCTATCTTGTATAAGATAATACACAAATTTTCTCATAACTTATATATATATTATTAGTATACGTGTTTCTAATTACCAATCAAACGTCGTAATATATTAATTTTATATATGTAACTTACTTCTTAACTAGGCACCAAAGATTGTATAAGTTATGCATAAATTAATACAAGAATGAGTTGTGTCTTTACTAGCTACCAAACGATCCCTTAAAATTAGTAAGAATTGAGCAGAGTGGATTATGATATGATTTTTAGCTCATTTCAGTTCAAGTAATTTCTGAATCGATAACTCGTCCATCTATTAACTTAACTCATTTTAACATGTCCAAATTCAACCCAACCAAGCCATTGACACCCCTAGGATCTCATATATTCAATGTACTAGAACTTTCTCATGACAATGTTAAAACAAATTCTGAAGTATTTGATCATTGCCAAATTAAATTAAGCATGATTGCTTATAGTTCACTAGTCTATATGAATAGTTTTACCCCCAACAAAAATCCATAAAGTAGGGAAATTAATTGAATAACATGGTGAATGTATATAACAACAGAAAAGATTACATTTTGAATCTGCATCCTAATTATTATCATTTATTAGTTAATCATTATTGTACTGACTGCTAGCTCTCTTTTTTCCCCCTTTTGATAGGTGGACACATTTTCTCTTGTACGGTCCTTTATGGTGTTTTTTTAAATTAGTATAGCAGGAATATTATTTTTGTAACAAAAAGGGAAAATAATACAATATATTAGGCTCATTTTGCCACATTATTTGATTGCGTATGGAGTTTAATATATTAATTTAACTTATACCCCTATTCTATAAGCACTAATAGAAGAAAATTAATGTAATCGTATTAATGACCTGTCTTGTTTTTTTAAAAAGAATGGTGCTAGGTAAGGTGTGTCTAGGACTAGTTTTTATTAATAAAGAAAAAAAAGGATCTCAAAGAGAAAAGTACAAACAAGGGTCTATGCCTTATTTTACTAATTCTAACGAGGTAACAAGCATCTACTAATTAACAAGTATGAAGAAAATAAAAACTAGAGAAAAACTAAATATTCTATGATTTTTATAGAGTTTTTTTTTTTGAGAAGGTATCTTCATAGATTTTATAATATACTCTATGATAATACTACAAATAAGAATGCTTAAGTAATGCAAAAATATAAAATCTAAGAATAAAATTGAGTTATCAACCTCAAACTTCATTTTATATATACCTTTTCTTACTAAAATATTATATCAAACTTTAAATTTATTTTATCAAATAGTTATTTTTTTAAAACAATAAGACCGGTCATGTAATGATTCAAAATTTGTGGAATGTGTCAATACTTCCGTCTGTTTTAATTTATATGTCTTTTTATTTAATAGTTGATCTTCAAAAAATATATTTTAATTTTGCTAAAATACTTTATAAATATCTATAGTTCATTTCGTACCACATATTTTATAAATTATTTTATTATTTTAAAACTTTATATCAAGTCAAACTAGATTGACCATGCGGTATTATAAAGATAAAAATTTAGCAGTGTGACCCAAAAAAAAAAAGAAAAAAACATGTATATATAAAGTGAGTAGTAATTAAAAAGAGATAATGTGCCCTTTTTTTCTTGTTCTTTTTACCGTGGCAATTGTAGTGGCTGTTTTGCTCAAGATTCAAAACTTTGAACACTTTGAGCTCATTCAATATGTTTGATTAGTTGCCCCAAAAAGAAGGGTTATTGAAGTTTCTATTTTCAGCTCTGTCTTAGCTAAATTGTCTCAAAAAGAGGATTTTTTTTCTTTTGCATAACCTCGGGGAACTGTGTGATTGCTTCTTGTTGTTGTTTGTCTTTCTATTGAGTTGAATACCAAAAGATCGATGACCCTTTTCTTATTGCAAGAAAATGGGGTAACCCTTTTCATTTGAGCCCAAGATTTGCTCATCTGAAGTTCAAATCTGGCGTTTTCTTCAGGTCAGAATTGACTTTTTTCTTTAATGGGTATTGGCTTTTTGTTGACTTCATTCAAGATTTGGTTGGTGGTGGTGTTGTGCTCTTCTGTAAGAAAGCTTTGATTTTTTTTATTTTTTCTTATATATGTATGGTGTTTCATTGTTTGATTATAGATCAATACTTAGAGAAGCTTTGAATGTTGAAGAATGGACAATGTATTGTGATTGACTCTTGTGCTGCCAAAAGAGTCTGGTGGTTAGTTGAGCTTGTGCTGAATTTGCTATTTTTGAGGATATTTTCACTGTACTTGATGTACTAAGATGGAGTTACTAACTGTTCTGGTTCTTATAAGCTTTCCCCCATTTTTAGATGTCTATAGTTTCAGAAATTTTCACCATATTGATTTAGCTGGATAAGGCCTGTAAGGTAGAATTACTTTAGTGTGCCAAATTTAGTGAACTTCGTATTGGTTACTTTTAGCTAGAGTCTCTTTGAAACAATTTAGTGTTGCCTGGTTACTATTATGGCTTCGATTAGAAGAACGTTGTCCCCAGTGCCTCGTCCTGGAAGCACTATGAATGGAGAAGTATGTCCTGCAGCCTCTCCACTGTCCAAGTCTTCATCATGTACCAATAGTAATACACCAACTGGTGCATTGCTTCCTTCTTTTGGTTCATTCGATTATGCCATCTACAAGGTTCAGACATTTGTAGTTGGTCTTTTGTCACGACGATCTTCTAGGCCCTTAGAAAGGTCAAAGTTGAAGGGGCTCATTTGGAGGAGAGCTATTCTGCAATTGTTTTTCTGCTTCATTCTTGGAGTATTTATTGGCCTTACTCCATTACTAAATTTGTCAACAAATTTTATCTCTAAACATCAAGCTTTATCCTTTGAGGTCCTCCAGCCAGAAGAAAATGCTCGATCATATGATGTATCTAGAAATGTGACTTCAACCACAGAGGACTTGCCTATCATAGATAATTCGACATCAGAGCCTAACTTAGTACATGTTGAACTGAAAGAAGACATTGCCTACAATGCCTCCTTTAATCAATCACTTGACCAAGATATGACAGTGTCCCGTAAACTTTTGATTATTGTGACTCCTACAGAAACCCGTCCATTTCAAGCATACTATCTAAATCGTCTGGCCTATGCATTAGAGTTGGTGCCTTCTCCTTTATTGTGGATAGTTGTTGAGATGAACTCCCAATCTGTTGAAACTGCTGATATATTGAGAAGAACCGGAGTCATGTACAGACATCTTGTGTGCAGCAAGAACTCAACTGATGTGAAAGAGAAAAATGTGCATCTAAGGAATGTGGCACTCTCTCACATTGAAACACACCACCTTGATGGCATTGTCTATTTTGCTGATGAGTACAACATATACTCTGCTGATGTCTTCGAGCAGATGAGACAGATCAGGTACTCTATTTGTTAAATTTTCTTACTTTTGGGGTGTTAGCAACCTTGTTTTACTTTTGTGATATAAAGCAAAGTGGAAGCAAGTTTCAGTAGTCTGTATCCTTATAGAACATTACCTATGTTCAAATTAGTTGATATTTGCATGTTCTCGTTTCCTTTATTTCTTGCTTAAGCTGTTATTATTTTTCTTATAGTCCATCTTTAAATCCTTATCAAGTAACTTTCGTACTCCTATGGCTTCTTGATCACTCTGATCTTGGGTGTCTCTCATTGTGTGTGTATATATATATATATATTGGTATAACCATTTGGTCTATGACTCCAAATGCCAATCATGCCTCTAGGTAGTGTGCTGAGTCTATGATTCCATGTATCAACGTTCTTGATAGAAAATTGTTGTATGCAGCCGGATCGGGACATGGATTGTGGCAAGACTAGCTGAAAATAATAGGAAAGTTATCTTGCAGGGTCCAATCTGTAACGGCTCTCAGGTTATAGGTTGGCACACTGAAGGTATGACAAAAAGACTTCAGAGATTCTATGCAGAAATATCGGGATTTGCATTCAATAGTACGATACTTTGGGATACAAAGAGGTGGCACCGACCAACACTAGAACCTATAAGGCAGTCTGATACAGCCAAAGCTAGTTCTCAAGTGAGTTCTGCCTCTGTCCTGGATCTCTGATGATTGGTACTTAAAATAAGATATTCTGTTAGTGGATAGTTCCACATTCACCACAGCTAATGTGATGGTGTACCTTCAAGAACATGACTAGTGAAACTGAACTTGAAGTTGGAGCACCAGTCCCAACCACCCTTGAGAGAAAGGGGAAGGGCTACTACAGCTATTATCTGTATTACCATATGCAAAAATGTCAGTCCTAATGATTTTATTTACAGGTGAGCACATTTATCGAACAAATGGTGGAAGATGAAAGCCAAATGGAAGGCTTACCAATGAACTGTTCAAGAATCATGGTTTGGCAATTCAACACGGAGATATTGTACCCATATCCTCATGAATGGATGGTGAAGAATTACTCAAGAACCAGTACTTCAGTTGGATGACAAATTTGACATGCCGATAGATTCTTGAGCATTGATAAGGTGAGTGAATAATGCCTATGTTTTCTCGTGTAGTTCCTTACTTGTTCTTTTACTGTCATCTTTCTGTTTCCAGCTTTTATTAAAAATAATATGGACATTTTTCCAGTTGTTATTCATCTGTGTTGTATATTTTCTTTTATGAGGTGTGTGCTTGTCATGCTAGGATAAATAATTCCTTTCTTCCACTTCCCCCCCTCCCACGGTCTGTTCAAGTTGCTGCTATTTCTTTTTGATCATTAAAAGATTACGTTATAGAGAATCCAGCAACATGAAGATGCTGTCGAATATTTACAGAGGAAACATCCTGCTGAATTTGTGAAGAGTTCAAAAAGTCTATCATGGCCTCTGTATCATGTGCAATAGATATGTTACCCCCCATCTCCTCCAAAAAAAAAAAAAGTAACGAGATAATCTGTATTTAATTCTAACTACAGATTCAGTTTGCTTTAAAAATTTCTTGCGTTCCTTTCCTTCTTATTGGTCCACCAAACAGCTGAACATATTGAGTTCCAAATTTTCAATTTTTCCTTTTCCATCCCTTTAATGTACTAATGTTGCAGGCTTGCAACAGCTCCTTCGTTGTCCTAGGCATAGTCCAATTGTTTCCCACAATGTTCAGGATGAGGTCCCAGGTTTACTTGGTGAATGAGCAGTGGATGCAGAGGTGATATATGTCCTCATTTTGTCTTCCATACAATGTGCATCTGCGTATATTGACACCTCGTTTTGAAGATTCTAAGGAGTTACCTATTCTCTCAAACACACTATCCAAGTAAAGCATTCCACCTTCAAAAGTGCCTTATTTCTCCAAATACACTTCCAAGGTCAGTGGAGAATGGTGGAAGAAGTTCCCTTAGGTGTTCGTAGCAATCTTTAATTGAAAATTTACCTTTTGCTTCTCCAAATACCCTTCAGTTTGCTGTTTTTTCCTGTGATTTTTATATATTAGTGACAATGTCATAATCATCGTCATTCTTACGTAGTTTATGAAATCACATACTGAAAAATCTCTAAGTTAAGTCACAATTGCCACTTATCCTTGGTATTAGGAAAATTATAGGTATTAACTTTTTCTATACCAGTCTACTGATATTCAGTCCTCATTCTCCTTGATTCTGAGTGTTTCTTTTCTTTCCTGCCATATGATATGCATAGCAAGAAATTGATCTGCTTAGAACAGCACCTGCTTTTTTGCTACCTAAATTATCCTCTGAAGCCTTAGATCCAAAAGGCTGCTTCTTTGCTACCTAAATTTCCCTATGAACTTCACTCACCAAGAGTAGGGATGGCAATGAGCGAGGGTGTCAAGGCAGGGTGAAGCAAGACCTAGCCCACTTTGGAGGACGTGGGGCATGGATGGAGGAATGTCAAGTGGCACTGCATGGGGTGGGGGGGGGGGAGTAGATTGATTTTTCGGTGTCATGGGTGGTGCTCTGCTGCATACTCGTTTGGTTCCATTAATGCCCTTCCAATTTGGTTTACTGTATTCCTTTTTGTTGCACATATAGGTTTGTGGTCTTACATTTTTTATTTCTTTTTCTTTTGCCCGAGTTCTGAAATGACTGATTAATTTTTATGTAATTCACATGTTTTTTGTGTTTAAATATATTACACACAATATAATTAGTATTGTATCCATTTCATTTTCTATGGCGGCATTTGACTAGATGTAGAGTTTAAGGAAGAAAGAAATACTTTTCTCACATAAGCTAAATATAAATATAATATACCAAAAGTAGTAGCGATTTCTAATTGGCTTCTTTGTATTATTACAATTCATATAAGAGCATTCCATTAAGGGTGCATTTGTTATGGAGGAAAAAAAATGTTTTCTAACTTTTCATGTTTGGTTGGCCAAATTTTTTGGAAAGCAGTTCTTTGGGAAACAAGTTTCTTAAAAATTAGGAAAATGACTTCCCTAGTGGTAAGTGACATTCCAAGCACGTTGTCTCTTCCCCAATCGCCGTCACCCTTTGAGCACCCCACACCCCCTGACCCCCCACGCCTCACCCCATCCCACCACAAATGTTTTTCTAGATCACTTGTGAAATAGTCTTGAGACTATTTTTTGCTTACTTACCAAACACCAAATAATAAATAAGAAAATCACTTTTGTTTCAAAAATAACATTTTCCACGTAAACATTTTCCTTCCTACCAATCACACCCTAAGAGTAATTCATAAATGTTAAAATTAAAGAAATGTATCAATATTATTATTTTATTTTATTGATAACTATTGTGTCCGGGCCAACTTGTGCGCACCTCGACTAATTCCATGGGATACCTCCCACCAACAGCAGGTACCATGTAACAATGAATTGCCTCTCTTATCTCCTTTCCAGACTACAGAATCTGGTTTATCTGGCTGAGATGTATGCATTCTGATACGAGTAGTCTTTACTTCCCATTCAAAAAACAATTCCTCCTTAGCCCTAAATTTCATCCTTCACTACTCCAGAATGCAATAGTTGCCTCTTAGTTAAGAACTGTGCCAAAAACTTTAGGGAAGGCCTGCCTCATGATCTAACCACTGGTCAATCCATGTTCAGTTTTTTTTTCCCATCACCTACTACAATCTCTATTAATATTTGAAATTCTTCTGGTGTCTATTAATGTTCTTCCCTAGAGAAACACCATATGGCCCAGCTGTTTGTTTATTGCACCATGGCCCATCCAACGTTGTGATGATAACTTTTTTACACAAAGCCGGTTCTTCCACATTGAATTCCCATAGCAATTTGAAGAGTAAGTTTTTGTTAGGCTTCCTCAGGTCTCTTATTCTCTGCCCTCCCCACTTTTAAGAGTGTGTATCATTTCACCATCTCACTAAGTGTAATCTATGGCTCTTGGAATCACTTTCCTTGAAGTCCCTTCTTAATATTATATCCAGTTGCTTCCCTGCCTTTTGAGGTAATGAATGCCATGACATATAATAAGTTGCAGTCCCATCGAATGCACTATTTATGAGGGTGAGTCTATCCCCAAAATAAAGATATTGCGTTTCCCATGAAGCCATCCTTTTTTTCTCATTTGCCATCACATTCTGTCATACACCAGTCTGTCTGTGATTATGTTCAGCTCCAAGGAGAAGACCCTCAAGTACATAGGAGGAATATTTCACTTTTATGTCCCAGTTTACTTTCTAATGACTCCATGTTACTCACGTTGTTAACACAGAAGAACTGCTCTGTGCTAAATTGACATGTAACTTAGAAACAGCTTCGAAATTTAACATAATTACTTTCAAGTACCTAAGTTGTGATCCTCTGCACCAGAGAATACCACGGTATCATCTGCATATAGCGTGTGCGATACCTCAATCATGTTCTGTCTTTCAGTACCAATTAAAGGTCATTGATCAATTTCCTTTTTTACCTGACTACCGATCATTCTACCAAGAAAAGAGGAATGAAGGTAAAGGGTGCCCTTGCCTTAATCCTCTTTGTAGCCAGAAGTAGTCTATAGGAGCCCCATTGATTAGGATTGAGAACCTGACTCTAGTGCTATCAATCATTGGAACCAGTCATCTCCAAATTTCAGAGCTGTCATGAAATTTAGCAAAAAGGTCCAATAAACACTGTCATATGCTTTCTCTAGGTCTAGTTCGCAAATGACTCCTGTTTCCCTGTGCTTTTGCCTAGTAACCAAACATTCATTGGCACCTAGTGCTGCTTCCATAATCTGCCTCCTGTGCAAAATGCATTTTGATATTCAGTGATTCTATTCCTGGTCACCACTTTCATCCTTCATTGAATATACTGCAATAGTTTTGTATATGCTGCTCAAAGGACTGATAGATCAAAAGTCTTCTGACTAAATATCTCCATTCTTTTTAGGGAAGAGTGTTATGAAGGTAACATTTAGGTTATTCATAAATGTTCCTTCTATTTAGAAATATTCAAAGGTGTCCATTATGTCTCTTTTTTGAAGGACCAACATCTCTGGTAAAAAGCTATGGTATATTTGTCAGGTCCCAGGGACCTTATCCTCAGCATTAACTTTTATGACACTGAATACTTTCTCATCTGTAAAACGTTCCGGTAGCCGTTTGATACTATAGAGTTGTAGAGGAAACTAATGCTTCTCAATTTGCTCATGCTTCAGTTTGGAGAAAATGTTAAATAATCGAATCAGCTGCATATATTTCATTTTTAATTGATGTAATCATTTATGTCAACTATTGTGAAGAGGTAACCATTTACGTCAACTGCAATGATTTAACCATTTATGTCAACTACTATGAACAATTATTTAATTGATGAAACTAAATTGAGTCAGAGTACAGAAGAGGTTGAATGTAGGAAAGGGAAGGAGACTAGAGAGAGTCTTCCTAACAGCTAAAGGAAAGATGTGAGGAAAGAAAAAAGATAAATTGAACATAGGTTGGGAGATCCAGACAAGTAGGTAAATTAATATAGAAAGGAAGTTGAATCAATTGGGTTAGTGTGTATAGGGAGGGGTTTCACCTGTGTGGCATGTGAGGTGAGGGTGTGACAAGGAGAGATCATCTCTTGAAAGGTAAAATCAAACCCTGCCATTCCCTATTGCCGTCTGTAGCAAAGTCTGTCTTATGCTGTGCACCATACTGCGTTATGTGAAAATGAAGGAAGAATATAACGGCATTGAAAAGAACATGTAATTGAACATTGGAGCATGGCTAAATGTTTTTGGGGCTCACACTGAAATTGCTATTCTTAGAACAAAGATATTGTGTGGACTCTTTAAGGGAGCAAATGATGTCATACAAAAAGAAATGTGCTTGCTAAGATCTTAATTGAGCTCTGTGAAATTTGATTCAACGATCTTTGGTAACATCAGGCAGAAAGTATTGAGAGAGTTGCCTCATTTATATTAGCGCTCAGGAGAAAATATAGCATCTAAATTCATTACTACATTCTTGTTTGACTCCAAAATTCAGAGTAACAGGACTTTTCTTAATTCTGTAAGACATTTATAAGAAACTTGGACAACTAAATAGTAAGTACCAACTGAAAACAGAATGACTTTTTCATGATGTTGTTCTTCCCTTTGTCACAAGTTTTGGTATTAGCTGTTTGACAAATTATGCAATCTTTTCTAGTGCAGGGGAAATTTAGTGAACAGTTGTGAGCGTCAGCTGCATATATTTATCGGACCAACCACTTGAATGCTGTCAGTTTCGAGCTTGTAATGTTTAACTACATGCTGTAGTATCTAAAGAGACCAAGGAGGCCAGTTATCTCTGCCCTTTCCTCCCTCTCCCCACACTCCTCTTCCGTTTTCCTGTTCTGCTGCTATATCAGTAGATATTTATCTGTACAGTTGCTTAGCTAGTCACGGTATAGTCTTCTGGCTACCAAGTCAGAAGCAGCAAAATTGTGGCCATATGGAAAAAAATATTTACAACAGATAGGTGAGTTTCAAGTTCCTAGCCAATTCTTTCTAAAACCAAGGTGATCATGGAGTATTGTTCTTCAACTGGCTGCTTTACTTATTGACTTGTGCATATGTTAAGGTGCTACTCCATTATTTGATTTTTCTTGTTTGACATCATTTCATAGCTTTCAAGGTTTAGAACTAACTAAGATTATTCAAAAAATTTAGAACTTTTATATGATTTCTCCATCAACTAAATTTTGAACCATTTTGATATTTTCTTCTACAGTACAAAATTAATATAATATAGAGATTGACTTACATCTTAAACTCTGTGTCCAATCAAATATTTTTACGTTAGATGGAATGGCTGGGGTCGATGGTTTTGCAAGTCTTCTTTTGTCTAGTGTAATACATTTTCCAAGTGGCACTGTCTTTCAGCCACTGCTGCATCCTAATTATTGAGGCAAAACTAACCAGCTGCAGCTCAGGACTGATGTGGGGTTATATTCAACTTTACCTTGTTAAAAACTTGGAACACTAAAATGAATTTATATCGGCCTTTCACTTCGTTTCGTTCTTCTTCTTTATTCTTCATTCAAAGAAATGAAAACTAAACATTTTGTTTCAATAATTTAAGTTAAAAAGTAATCTTTTTATAAGTTGTTTTGTTCAAAAATAATAATTAGATCTTTAAGTGAAGACATTAGACTGGAATTTGAGAAATAGTATCCCCTCCCCACTTCACACTCCTAATGGAAAATTTTAAAGGGAAATTTGCATCAATATACAGTCCAACATAACATATCTTAGTTGCTGCTAAATTCTTTTTATTGTTTTTGAATTTGCACATTTTTCTATATTGATTCTTCATTGTTTTTCTTTTTCTGATTTTGTCCTTAGAAAATATCCTTAATAATTTCGTCTTGTTTGAAGGCTCATTTGGAAGTGTAGCTGGACAAAAAAAGAATTTGTAAGTAGTTGCTGTAAGAACTTTTATTCTATCACAATATTTCATGAATTATAAATAGGTTTCAAATATGATTTTATTTTCACGGATCAGTTCTGATATTTTTTTACTAGTGAGAATTTGTCGGGTATTTAAAGAGGGACTATTGCTTGACATATTTGAAAATAGGTTAAAATCGATATTGATTGAAAAATGTCATGTACGTTGAAAATAAGTACGAATTAAAAAATAGTTTTTTAGATGAACTCATAAATCTTGTAAGACTAATGAGACTCTTGATAGTTACAAGGGTTGTGGTGCACTCGTGGGAGTGTGTCACCCTTAATCAGAGGTCTCGGGTTCAAGCTCTGGGTATGGAGAAAATCTTGTTGGGAGCGTCATCCCCGAATGGGCCCTGCATTGCTCGATCCGGATTTAGTCGGAGCTCCAATGTGGGCTCCAGACACCGAATGGGAAACCAAAAAAAGACTCTTGATAGTATGATACCATTGTTTTTTATTTATTTATTTAAAAAAGGATAGTGCATCAAAAAAGTTTGAAAGTATTGATTGAAAATTGTTATTTTTATCAAGCATAAAAGAGAGCTATATAATCAATTTGAACGCATAATGTGCAGAAATCTGCAATTCAAAAATTCAAAAAGGCTAAAATATCTCATCAACCTAATAAAAAAATTAAACTCAAATTCGTCCTGAATCTAAACAATTTATTGTGCTAAAAAAATAACTTCAATAACTAAAAGTAATTTTCAACGGGTCTTTTTTTCCCCAATAATTCTTTGTTTTCCGTTAAAAGTAAAAGAATGATGTAGTTGGTGAGTGATGTAAAATTAAGGGTGGCAAAATCAAACTCAACCCGTTCAATCTATTTAAGTTTGGGCGGATCAATATATAACCAGTATTGACTCATGAAAAATTTTGTCAATTTTTTTTAAAATTTATTTTTTTCAATTTGATATGTTGTTTATAGCCATAATAATGGAAAAAATAATTTTATTAGGTACTAAAATAGTTTTAAAAGAACAAATAAAACAATTAAGCATAGTAAAAATTAAGTCGGGTTGGGTCTTGACCCATAATGTTACCCACTACCTAACCTATTTTGACCAAAACAAATTTGGATTGGGTTGAGTCTTGACCCGATTGTTGTCTTAACCCACTATGACCCGTCCAATTGCTATTTCTATGATACACATTGTTGAGCACATAAAATATAAATAAGAGTACGATGGAAGATTACACA
Organism: Solanum stenotomum; assembly: GCF_019186545.1. Lineage (NCBI taxonomy): Eukaryota > Viridiplantae > Streptophyta > Magnoliopsida > Solanales > Solanaceae > Solanum > Solanum stenotomum. Next base: position 44,286,323 of record NC_064291.1, read on the forward strand.
AGCAGCGTCAATATGTCCGAGTGGTTAAGGAGACAGACTCGAAATCTGTTGGGCTTTGCCTGCGCAGGTTCGAATCCTGCTGTTGACGTTTTTTTTTTTTTTTCAACTCTTATGTTTTATTCTTTTCCTTCTAATCTATCATCGTTTTACAAGTTTTATACCTAAATTTTTGAGTGTTCATAGAATTTCCTAAACTCTGATAAACTCATATTGAATTGCCCACAAGAGGAATATGACATGTTACGCGAATATAATCACGCTTCAAAAGCTCCTCCAAAGAGTTTCAAAGTGACATTATACCTGGAATTCTTTTTGAGTGAATAAGTTAGAATCCTCCCCTATATTATCATTGTTACGTGAGTTTCATACCTATAGTATAAAGGTGGTGAGATAGGTGAACTTATTTTAAAGATTTTTTTGATCTTCCACAAGTCTCTCAGCAAGTTAATTACTTTCCAATATTTTTTTCATATATTTAACAGTCGTTTTAAAATAATATAAAGGGAGCCAGGAGTTACTTTAATTTAATTTTATTTTGTATTGAAAAATCTTCTAGGATTATCATGCTTATCTTGAATATCAATGCTAATGAGTAAAGGCTAACAAGTAACATCTAACAACATATAGTAATTATAAAGTAATTGATCTTTTAGGATCAATTATAATAAAAACTCTTCGCTTCTCAAACATCTTAGTTTTATCATAATTTTTAGTGTTTGTGATTATCGTAGTGTTTCCTTTCCACTTATATCCACCCTTATTCCTTTTTAAAAATTAACCAATAATCCGCCGTTAAATAAAATTAACAATGAATTTTACGGTTTAACTACATAAATTGTCCGTCGTTAATTTTTGAGTAGTGATTTTTTCTTTCTTTTTAAAATTTTTGACTGCTAAATAATATCACTATCAGACAATATATGAATATATTTTAGTTGACATTCTACGTTAATCTTTCAAATGAAGCATATATGTCTATGCAAAGAAAAGAAGGGCTCTTCTTGATCCTTAAGAGGAACATATTCGAACCATTATGTAGATAAGAGAAGAACAAAATTATTTCATGAAAGGAACAATATAATTTAGCTATAGGGTCAAACATTTGAATTTTAGCAAGAATAATATTTTCATAACTATAAATACTGAACCAAGAAGCATATTATACATCCATAAAATAATTAAGCATAGAAAAAAATATGGCCAAGTAAATTAGGAGGAGAGGCCTTACATGAATTAGAAGAGTCTCTATTTGTTTAGTAGCCAAGGATGACTTGCCTTTCATCAATGCCTTGTAAAAAGGAAATTAATTAAAATCCTTTTTATGGTATTGGGAAAATGAGTGGCAAGCATCCTTGGCGACTTGACAAGCTCTTCTTTGTCATGTTAGTCCATCTTCTTCCTCTTCCGCTACGAGAAAATATGATATTAGCTACGGAATTTATTGGTAATCTCTAGCTGATTCGCCGGTAAAAAGCCTCTACCCAGTTGAATTCTTTTTGTAATTCATCACTAATCCGTAGCTAAATGAGATTAGCATGAAATTTTTATTGTTTAGCTACGAAAGTTTATCCGACTCTAATAATTCCATGTTTTCTAGTGGTGTGATCTCCCATGTATATATGTTGCTCAACATGATATATATTGTCAAGTGTTATCTTTATTTTAGTAAATGATATAGGTTGTTAATCTCTCTTTAAATATATAGACTTATGATTTTGGACTATTTTTACCTCATAAGCTAAAATCTATCGTATTTAAATTAAGTCAAAGGTTCATTTTTTTAACATGATATTAGAGAAACTCATTTCTATTATAGTTGTTGCATGCTCCAGATATATAGTAGGAGTACTACGTAATAATGGGAGTGTAAAGTTTTCCACATTGATTGTATCATGATTTTGGACAATTTTCACCTTTGGAACAAATTTTAAAACTTCTATCTCTCCTTCCATATTCTCATGATAATTAGAGGGTGTTTATAAGTTGGTCGACCTAATTAATAATCACTTTTTTTCTCTTTATATTTACGTGTTTTGTAACAATAAAAATATTATAAGCGCTAAAAGTCACTAGTTGATCAGCCATACTTACAATTTTAACACATATATTTGAATTTATATTTTTTGTAAATAGCTTTAAGGATATTTTATATTTACTTATAAAATCAGTTTCTAACACTTGATATTTTTCAATTATTTTTAAAAAGCTATCAAAAAATGACTGCAATTAAGATGCACATGACTAAAGTGCTACCAATTTTGTGCATGCACTGTGGCATGTGCGCTTGAAGTCCGGACAAAAATAGGTGCACTTCAATCATATGTTATTACTATTTTTCAGCTTCAAATTAAATTTTGTGACTTCAGTGTCATGTGTTTGAAGTTGTGTCGCAGTCGATAAATTTGTAAACATATTGAAATTAGGATACAACTTCAAGGTCACTAAAACTTTCTTCACCCGTAAACAATTTGAACTAATTGTGTCTATATCATAATAAAATAAAGACTAGCCTTATTACAAACATATTGACTGAATGTATTTCATTGGTTTGAATTTTCTTTTGTGTGATATGGAGATTACATGAGTTTAGTTTCAAGTTTGGGCACAAGGAGGGAACATTAGCCTCCATAGGTTTCTTTCATGTACCCATGCATGCTTTGTTTGTTTTGTAATTATTTTTCTTGGATGTCTTGATTTTGTGTCTCTTCCTTTTGTTTTGTAATTATTTTTTATGCTATATATATAATTAGATAAGGATCTCTATGCCAAATTCCCTATTATCGCGTATACGGGTGGATCTACGTTGAGCTTCCCAGGTGTTCGAACATCCATTAATTTTGTATCGAATTAACTATATTTATATAGAAATCTCAAGTAATGTGATAAAATTAAAGAGTGAACACTCATATAATAAGTGGTGAATTTTCCTATTGGTCATATGTGGGTGCTTAAGGTTAGTGCGTGTTTTTGTTTTGTCCCCCGGCTCGATCCCCTTTGGAGGCATTTTTAGAATTTTAAAGACTAGTTCTTTTCTTCTTACTTTCTTAGCCTATTGCGCTTAAATATGATTGTCTTTTTTACGAGTCATACATTTATATTCTATTTTGTGAATGGAAGTTAAGGGAGCACCCACGACCTTAAAATTTTGGATTTGCCACTGATCACGTAGGTGAAAGCTTGTGTGGATGGTTTAGTTAAATATATGTTTATTTTTATTTTCGTAAAAAGTACTCTCGCTATTTTAAAAAGTATGTCTTTTTCTCTTTTGACAACTATTTAATTTCAACTTTCCATATTATATGTTTATATCACAAGATTAAAAAGTAATTTGGTACATCCTATATATCTTTAATTTAATACCACATAATTTAAAAGTCTTTATTACTTTCTTAGTTTGTGTCAAGTCATGAAAAGCAAACCAACAATTGAAATTAGTAGGTTATATTAGAAACCGGCAAAAACCAAAGAGATGAAAATCCGACTTAACTGGTCTGGTTTGGTTCCAACATTTGAAAAATTGACTTACTTGGTGTGGTTTTCTTCTAGGGAAAATCGAACCATGAACACCCTTAATATCAATATATATCTTGAGAAAAATCTAAGATTTAATGTTTGTGGCACTGCAAGAAAAAAGAAGCTCAATTTATGGAGGTTATGTTATCAATTTATGGCGGTTTAGGGATCCCACAGATTAAATTGCGGTGATTTTTAAAAATGCTATAATTATCCTTCCCACGAGCATATTTGCAGTGATTTTAGTAAACCTCCACGACGCACCCCGCAAAATGACTTTTGAATTTGTGGAAATTTTTTAGTATCAGTTTGTGACAGTTTAAATCTTCACAATATGATCTCAATATTCTAAAATATTAAACGTGTGTGACTTTAAAACTGTCAAGATTAATATTTACATATATAATTTGATTTGTAGAGTCTTACAAAATTATTACCATTATTTTAATAATAAATGTGAAATTTGATTTATATCAACCCTTCAAAATAGTAAGTAATTTTACTAAATAACATATTTAAAGCAAATTAAATTTCACTAAAGAAATTTATATTAATAAGCTTCACAAATTTAAATTCATATCAAATAAAAGTAATACAAACTTGTGTATAATAATTTCAACATTATAATTTAAAATATTTAAAATTCACATCGAATAAACATGAAAAATATTCTATAGCATTTGCTTGGTGATATAAGCTGTTATCGTCCAATTTTTTTATCCAAAGTGAAATACAAATTAATAAAGTCATGCATGAGACAAAGGGATTAAACTCTTGACCAAAAGGGGTGGAAAAATTAAAAAGTACTTTTTTGATACTAGGCTAAACAACACACTTTGTTAGTAGATTTTCAAGTCATTTTTCTTTTATATTTACTGAATTTTTCAATACAAATATATAATTTGTGCATGAGGTTACTAGTTCTCGAAAACCCCATCCAATGACCTAAAGTCTCCCCGGTCCTATATTTACCTCATTTTAGTTGTCCAATAAACTAAACATCTATCAATAAACACAGGGGCGGAGCTATGACTTGGCGAGGGTGATCAAATGAAAATTTTAGCGAGTATATATACTAAATATCAATATTTTTGAATATATACTAACTGTTGAACACCCTTAACACAATAAAGGTAGACATCCCAGTGGTTAAGGCTGTGCAAATCCGCCTCAGTGTTCTGGGTTTGAGCCCAAGTGTAGGCGTTTTGTTTCATTTTTTTTTGTTATTTTGTTTTTTCTCTTGAAAAAGGCAAAATTCAGGCTTTTGTGGCCTGGGTTCGAGCCCAGGCTTGAGCGTTTCATTTATTTTATTTTTGTTCCATTTTTCTCTTAAAAAAAAGAGTACAAAAGGGACCATTTTTAAGTTAAGAAAAAATAAAGGTCTTCTTTTGACTTTTCTTAATTTAAAAAAAGAATAGATTCATAGTTATTTGTCTTTTCCTTTTAGTTTTTTGTCTTCTCCTTCTCCCAAAAACCCTTTACAACTTTACTCTTTACCTTTCTCTCTTCTCAATTTTCATACATATTTGCGAGTTTTAAGAAATTGGAAGTTTTAATCCTTGTATATTTCTTCCTCAACCGTCATTGAAGTGTGAAAAGGTATTTCTTAATTCTTTTTTTCCTTTCGTTTAATTTTTTCTAATCATGTGTTGAAAGACTTGTATATCTTTTTTTTTATGTTGAAAGCTACTTTATTTATTCGAGTATTGATCAAGTATTTGATGTAATGTGGATTGATTTTAATAAATGTGGTACACTTGACTGGTATTTCAGTTTGAAGTTCAATGAATTTGGAGAAATATTTTTTTAGAGTACCCAAAACAAGTTTGGCGCCTCAAAATCAAAATCAACTACGCCGAGATGAAAATGTCGACCAAATAGAAATACCATCTCACTCTTCCCAAAGACAAGAATTTCATGTAAATGATTTGCTGATCCGGCTGAAAGAACTCCAATTTTGAATTATCATCCAAACCTTCGTGATGAGATAAGGAGGGAATACATCATTAAAGGTCCTTGTCAACCTTGAACTTATTAGTTTCCTCAAACTAATTTTCTTGGAACACCACATCGTTTTGTTTATACGTGGTTTGATGAATATCGTGATTGGTTGGAATACATTATTAGTGCGGATGCTGCTTATTGTTTACCTTGTTATTTAATTTTTAAATTTGGGTGTGTACCCACTCATCAGTAAAAACAAATATTTTGTGCACCTGCACTCCGCTAAAAAAAAAATATCGACTCTTTTAAAATTTGAACACTCTTAACGAAATTTCTCGCTCCGCCACTGAATAAACATACACATCAACTAAATAATTTCGTCATTATATAATCTTTGTATTAAAATTCCCACATTATAATTCTATAATAACTTATACACAAACCAAACGCCCCTCACACAAAGTAGAGGTCCAAATCGAAAACACTAATTCCCTTAGATATTCCAATAATTACTCAGTCCACAATTAATATTTTCCCGTTATACACAAATAAATGTTTTTTTGCTCATGGAATTCAAGAAGCGTCTAATGCATTTTGCACATATCTATTTTTTTTAATCTTATATATATATATATATATATATGATTCTCTCTATAAATTTTTATTCGATGCCAGAACCTCTTATACTTGAGAAAGGTATGAATGAGCAAATTAAACATATAAAAGAATGTATTATATTCTTGCACAGAAAGAATATCATTGTGTATATTGTTGGGTAAATGAGTTTTCCTATTACAGTCTCTATACTTGGCTAATCCTTTTCTTGTAGGAAAATGTTTAGGATTCTATAAATAGAGACTCGTTCCTTCTAACATAGTAGTATTCACAATGTAGTCCTAGAGGCTTTGAGAGTTTGTGTAGGGAGAGAAACGGTGAGACACAAGTGATANGGCCTGGGTTCGAGCCCAAGCTTGAGCGTTTCATTTATTTTATTTTTATTCCATTTTTCTCTTAAAAAAAGAGTACAAAAGTGACCTTTTTTAAGTTAAGAAAAACAAAAGGTCTTCTTCTGACTTTGCTTAATTTAAAAAAAGAATAGATTCATAGTTATTTGTCTTTTCCTTTTAGTTTTTTGTCTTCTCCTTCTCCCAAAAATCCTTTACAACTTTACTCTTTACCTTTCTCTCTTCTCAATTTTCATACATATTTGCAAGTTTTAAGAAATTGGAAGCTTTAATCCTTGTATATTTCTTCCTCAACCGTCATTGAAGTGTGAAAAGGTATTTCTAATTCTTTTTTTTCCTTTAGTTTAATTTTTTCTAATCATGTGTTGAAAGACTTGTATATCTTATTTTTTTTATGTTGAAAGCTACTTTATTTATTCGAGTATCGATCAAGTATTTGGTGTAATGTGGATTGATTTTAATAAGTGTGGTACACTTGACTGCTATTTCAATTTGAAGTTCAATGAGTTTGGAGAAATATTTTTTTAGAGTACCCAAAACAAGTTTGGCGCCTCAAAAACAAAATCAACTGTGCCGAGATGAAAATGTCGACCAAATAGAAATACCATCTCACTCTTCCCAAAGACAAGAATTTCATGTAAATGATTTAAAGGCTGATCCGGCTGAAAGAACTCCAATTTTGAATTATCATCCAAACCTTCGTGATGAGATAAGGAGGGAATACATCCTTAAAGGTCCTTGTCAACCTCGAACTTATTAGTTTCCTCAAACTAATTTTCTTGGAACACCACATCGTTTTGTTTATAGGTGGTTTGATGAATATCGTGACTGGTTGGAATACAATATTAGTGCGGATGCTGCTTATTGTTTACCTTGTTATTTAATTTTTAAATTTGGGTGCCTACCCACTCATCAGTAAAAACAAATATTTTGTGCACCCACTCCGCTAAAAAAAATTTATCGACTCTTTTAAAATTTGAACACCCTTGACGAAATTTCTCGCTCCGCCACTGAATAAACATACATATCAACTAAATAATTTCATCATTATATAATCTTTGTATTATAATTCCCACATTATAATTCTATAATAACTTATACACAAACCAAACGCCCCTCACACAAAGTAGAGGTCCAAATCGAAAACACTAATTCCCTTAGATATTCCAATAATTACTCAGTCCACAATTAATATTTTCCCGTTATACACAAATAAATGTTTTTTTGCTCATGGAATTCAAGAAGCGTCTAATGCATTTTGCACATATCTATTTTTTTTAATCTTATATATATATATATATATATATGATTCTCTCTATAAATTTTTATTCGATGCCAGAACCTCTTATACTTGAGAAAGGTATGAATGAGCAAATTAAACATATAAAAGAATGTATTATATTCTTGCACAGAAAGAATATCATTGTGTATATTGTTGGGTAAATGAGTTTTCCTATTACAGTCTCTATACTTGGCTAATCCTTTTCTTGTAGGAAAATGTTTAGGATTCTATAAATAGAGACTCGTTCCTTCTAACATAGTAGTATTCACAATGTAGTCCTAGAGGCTTTGAGAGTTTGTGTAGGGAGAGAAACGGTGAGACACAAGTGATAACGATCACTTGTGTGAACCTCTTTTTATTCCCAGTGAATTGTGTGAGGTTACCTTCTCTCGATATTTTGTACTCTCATATTTAAATAGTGAATTGCTCATCTCTTTTGTGACGTAAATCGATTGATCGAACCACGTTAAATCTTTGTGCCTTTTGATATATTTGTCTTCTTACTCATGATATTTCGAGGTTTGCTTTGCTAGGTTCCGTATGAAACCTAATTATTTCGAACCTAGCTAACATATATTGGGAGAGACAAGTGAATGTAAGGGATGAGGCAACTAGCTAGGCCAAAGGGTCAAACTCTTTCAATCAATTGGCTATAAATATTGGAATAAGAAAGCAAAATAATCCACAACCAAGAAAAGATATGTTTGGAAGATAGGCCTTGCATGAAGGGAAGAGCCTTTGTTTATTAGCCAAGGATGACTTGCCTACATAATACTACCAATTTCAAGCTGACATGCTACTTGTTTGGTTGACATGTTAGGCAGTCATCTATGGCTTTGTTGACAGACTCTTCTCCATCATGTTAGTCTTTATCTTCCCATTTTAATTTTGTGCCAAACATCAAGCACTAAGTTGTGATCCTATATGTTGTCTTTCTTTCTTTTTGTTGAGGTTGATGTGTATAATAAATGGAGGTCATATACTTTAGAGAACACACCCAAAAGCTTGGTTTTCCAAAATTTGAGTCTGGAGTGTCTAATAAGAACATTTTATCATGAGTTCAGATGTTCAATCGGAACATTCTGTAATTCAATTAGCTATATGAAATTTAATTTGATGTATTCCGCCTTTTTTTAAAATTTAGAATGGCGACAACCTAGGGTCCATTTTGTGTGAAAAAAAACATTTTGTTAAGGATGTAATTGATACATTCGAAACCACGAGGATCGACATTGAGTTTGAAGGAAAATACTAAGGACAAAATATGCAATTACTTAGGTGTTGGATAATATGGAAAAATCCTTTTTTGGCCAGAAAATTTGGTCAGAATTTGGCCAAAATGATATTTTACTTATATTATTTTATCTTTTTAAACATTTTTACCCTTTTAACTTTAATATCTTTTAATTGAAAATGGAAAAAAGATCTGTTTATTTTAAAATAAAAAAATATTATAGATTTTTAAAATTTCTGACCAAATTCTGGTTAAATTTTCAGGTCATTTAGCATTACCCGAATAATATATATGTGTGGTACTTTTTGTAGGAATGCTATGTGTCTGGTGCAAATGATTCTCTTGTTCAAATTTCTGTTCTCAAAGTTGACGCAGATGCTTGGGAAAAGGAAAGGATGGATGTTGTCACAAAAATATCACATTATTAACCACAAAATTGTTATCAACATTTTAGAGAAAATGAGATCTCTTGCCCACTTACAATTTAAATAGAAAAAAATATCTTTTCAGATCTTTTACGTGTAAAAAACTAAAAATAAAAATCTTAAATTGTGTAAAAAAACGATCTCCGGGAAAAAAAAAACATAAACTAAAACAAGTTGATGAAGGGTTTAGATCATTTCTCCCTATTTCTGAAAGGTGAAAATTGGACTAATTCGGATGGGCAACACTCAAAGAATGCCTCGGACAAGAAGTGAGAGTCAATCGTCGGGTGAAATTTCCAAATAGCCACTTTTCAGCACGTAAAGTTTTTAATTACATAGATAAGGTATCAAAATATTGGCATAAATTTTTATGGTGAAATTTGAAATTTTATAATAATGATTATTTTTTGAAAACATGACGAAAAATATTTTGGGTTTTAAAGTTGTGAATAGGAAGTGAGGGGTTGTGACTCTCCTGAAGGGTTTGTCATTTTTACGAAGGTTTGTGACCTTTACGAAAAGTTGTGTTTTTTCTAAAGGGTTGTGACCATCGAAAGGTTGTGCATTTTCCAAAGGGTTGTAACCTTTTTGAAATGTTGTCTTTTTTATAAGGAGTTGTGATCTTTCCGATAAGGCATAATTAACATTTTTTCATACTACCATTTGTTGACTATAAATATAGATTATATTAGACTTTGTCTCATTTTTCTGAATCAGATTCTTCCCTTCTTCTAATTACATTTCTTACGAACAATATCGATCGATCGTGTCTGTGTGTGATCTCGTTGCTGTCTTTTTGAGTTCGTTGAAATTATCGAAATTTGAGGTACCACTACTTCTTTAATGACTAATCCATTTTATCTTGAGAGGAATTAATCTACAACCTCGAGTACTTGAAGGGATTAAATTTATTAAGGACACACAATGGANGTCTTTTTTACAAGGAGTTGTGATCTTTCCGATAAGGCACAATTAACATTTTTTCATACTACCATTTGTTGACTATAAATATAGATTATATTAAACTTTGTCTCATTTTTCTGAATCAGATTCTTCCCTTCTTCTCATTACATTTCTTACGAACAACATCGATCAATTGTGTCTGTGTGTGATCTCGTTGCTGTCTTTTTGAGTTCGTTAAAATTATTGAAATTTGAGTTACCGCTACTTCTTTAATGACTAATCCATTTTATCTTGAGAGGAAATTAATCTACAACCTCAAGTACTTGAAGGGATTAAATTTATTAAGGACACACAATGAATTCTGTGGACTCTGATAATTCTTTTTTTCCATCTTTTATTATTTCTGATCTGCTAATTTGAATACATGTGATAAAAAATATCCAATAAATCTATTTTTAGGTCATAATTGTCCCATCTCATAAGTCATACTCTCTTCGTTCCATATTAGTTGATCATCTTACTAAAAATAGTTATCACATATTAGTTGATCACCTTACTAAATTAGGAAAACATTAATTGAATTTTTCCAATACTACCCTTACAATTAATTCTTTTTATAAGTGTTCACCTTTGTTTATAAAATTTTTAAGAAGTTTTTGAAGGGGTGAATTAATAAAATTATTTTCTTATTTATGATTTTACAGTATGTGTGTAAAAAGAAAAGTAATCAACTAATATAGGACGGAGGAAATTAAGGCTTACATCTCAAGTATTCAAACGTCCACCTAGAACGTTTCCCATGCCCAATTCACGCGGCTCATCCAATTCAACAGTATATGTGCAATTGTGTAAAATTAATTTGTTTTATAGAGAACAACATTAACTAATACTTTCAAGGTAACTAATAACAACATTAATCGTCAATATGGGTTAGGCATGTTGGGCAGGCTTGACCTACTTCATGATTTGATCAGGTTGAATTAAGAATTTTGGAGCTCATTTAAGAAAAAAGTTTTTTAGCCCGATTTAAATAAATTTGTTGATTTGTAGGGCTTGAGAAGTATGAATCCAAACTCAAAATCTATTTAAAGTTTTAAATATTAAAATTTAAATACAAATTATGTTTATAAAATATGTACTACATAAAATAAAAATTTCCTAAAATTTCTAGGGAATCACTACGTAGGTCGACGGTCGTAGCCTATGGAATATTATCGTATTTGTTGTGTTTTATTATGATCATTGGAAAATAATTAGATTAATATGTATATTTAACTATTTATACTTTTACTTGAAATCAAACTTAATGACTATTATAAAGATAATTTTATTTGTAGATTTGATCAACAAGTAGTAACACTAACACCATGTAATATTGGTTTGTTGATATTTATAATAATATTTTTAAATTATAATTTGATTTTAAAAATTATAAAAAAAAACATACTTTTAAAAAAAGTGGGCTGATCCAGCATAGCCCGTAGCCCACGTACTTGTGGGTTGGGAGGACCGTTTTCTGGCCAAAAAAAGGGTCAGTCCGACCTGATCCATCAAATTTCAAAGTTTGTATGAATTAGCCTGGATGGGATAGGTCAGCCCATATTGACAACTCTAAATATCAACATTATATTGCTAATATATCATATTCAATATTATTCTTGTACACCAAACGACTTCTAAAAGTATTAAAAACAAAGAAAAGAATCAATAGTACTTTTTTCAAACAATCAAGACTTGGAGAAATAGATAAATCACAGTGAAGATAGCTAATTAAACTTATCACCACTCAAATAATTATATCTCTTATCCATGAAGTTTTTCAAAAATTCAATTAAAGATTGACCATGACTTTTCAGAAAGATTCAAATGCTAAAGAATTTGAACTTTATGCTTTAAGACTTGTATTTGGGCTATAGCTGGTTTCTTATAAGCATTTTGTAATAATTCGATTGACAATATTTGATCTAAATATGTGGCTACAATAGAATTAAAAGAGTAGATAGACAACATAAATGAAGAGATAAGTATTCTTGAATTCAAAAGAGGATATATTCTGGTCATTTGCACTTTTGCCCTATTTTAAAAGACTAACAAATAACTTTTTGACAGAACATGGATTATATTTTCGTATCATAATATTCCACAAGTTATGCATGATCATGACTTCAATTTCTAAAAAAAATTATGATTGACTAAGTATAGTTCAATTGCTAAAGCCGATTTGAAAGACAAACATTAAAAACCAATCAATTTAAAAGACAAAACTTAACAACCAACTCATTTAAAAAGCAAAATGTGTAATTTTTATGAATATATATTATATAATTCTTGTATGAAGGAAAAAGTAATAAAATTCAAAGCCTAGTTGAAGGGGTTTATGGATAAGGCAATAATTTTATTTGGCTAAGGGTCAAACTCATTATTTTATTAGTTTTTTGTATTGTGAAAATCTTGAGAGCTTTTAGTTTCTGGCTATAAATAGAGAGCCAACAACAAGAGCAGTGCATATACAAACACCATATCTTTGATATGAATTCACTATTAATTAGGAAGAGAGACCTTACATGAAGAGTAAAGTATTTGTTTATTAGCCAAGGATGACTTGCCTATGTTCAAAACCAATTTTGAAATTGGTAATTATATTATATAGGCAGTCATCTTGGGCTATATTAACATACTTTTCTCTTCATGCTAGTTCTCCACTTCCATTATATGTTAGGAACTTCAGATGGTAATGGGTGGGTTGGTTTAATTTTGGTGAAGTGAACCTTAAATAAGAGGTCCGTGAAAAAAAAAATGGTATTGCAATAGTATTTATATTTTTCATTAAAAAATAATGTTATAAATGGGTACTTGGGTGAATCCAATTTTTAACTGATGGAATAAATAATTTTTTTTTTCAAAGTTTAATGGCAAAAATGATAGATGAATGATTTCCTAAAGTTCGATGACATAATTTAGCAACATGCCTTTTTAGTTAACAAGATGAAGAATGTTATTTTATGAATTATAAGAATGACTTTTTATAAAACGGAAGAGATAGTTGTGAACAATTGAACCATATAAGAATTTTTTGCACATACATTCTAATCAATTTAGCACAATAGATCATAGAATGAACGATATTAAGTTTTTTCTCTTCCATCATAATTTACGTGTGGACAATTAAAAAAAACACCCAACTTGATAAGAGGGAGTTGTTCGGATCGGATGATATATTTCACTCATTTTCAACAAGATTGTGAGTTCGAATTATCAAGAAAACAAAAATGTGGAAGCTCTCGAGGACAAGTAAAGAAAAAGCACTCACAACTTTTGCCATGAGGCAGGACTTATGGGTGATTGGACACTTTTTCAAAATTGTTCAAGTACAAATTGTTACTTTAGTATTAGCTACTCAAATATAAACGACTAGCTAATACATCTGACTAGCGGCGGGTTTTTCTTGTCATTAAGAAAAATATAAACGACTACTCACCAAAATTACTTTTTCAAAAGATACATTTGACAAAAATTACTTTTCAAAATAAACAGGGTCGACCAAACAAACAGGAAAAGAAAAAACGCAAATTTGAACAAAAGTCTCCTCAAGCCAACAACTAGCTAGAGAAGGAATTGTGCATGTGATTCTTCTATATCCAGCAGCATCTATATATATTGACTGCTTTTGAAGGTCAAGTAGCTATCTATTTATTTGATTCCAAGCCAATATTGCCTCACCATGATCTGCCATGCATATAATAGAATGTCAAACTTCAATATATAGCATCATTAATATTCCAATCTAGTTGACCATCACCGATAGAGCCCGAATTTTCAGTAAGTGGGTACAAAATATTAAAAGCAAACACATGAAGACGTAGGAATTTAATATCTATTATATATATACATGAAAAACAATTTAACCATATATAAACAATGTAATTTTCTGCCGAAGAAATTTTAGATAAATCCCTTGACCCTACTTGGCTCCGCACCGGTTGAAAATTGTACATCAATGCAAGAAGAAGAAAATTTATGTTTAATCAGTTTTTTTCCAGCCTAAATGAGCATATTCCTCCAAGAGAACAAAATAAACATTATAGTGGACTAGTGGTGATTGGGATTGGGACAAGGGCAAAATAATTTATGGACGAGGCAAATTGTGTAAATGAAATGCATTGAATTTCATAGCTATAAATATAATGCATTGAATGCATTATATGGTCAAATGCATATTATATTCATGAAAAAACATAGTATATATAAATTTAGGAAGAGAGGTCTTACATGAAAAGAAAAACCTTTGTTAATTAGCCAAGGATGACTTGCCTAATGTACCTACTATTTTCCTCCAATATTTTATGGAGTACTTAATAGTATACTAGGCAGTCGTCTTTAGCTATATTGACAGATTTTTCTTTATCTTGCTAGTTCTCTTCTTCCAATATATATTAATCTCTACTTGACCAAAGATCTCAGATTTGAATCTGAGTACAGTGAAAATTCTCAAAGCACTTCTCCTTAAATGAGATTTTTTCCTGAAGTGGATTCAGGTTTGAAATTTTATGGGTTCAATCTTTTAAAATTTTAGCATTGAACTCATTATATTTTTAAAGTTATGATTTCATATCTTCTATCTGTTGCAATTTTAATAATTTTTACTACATAAATTGTGTTACTCATCGAACATCCTAGTATATGTGGTTGGATGATCCGTCTATGAACTTTATAGCAAATTTGAATTAGTCAGGTCAATATAATTATTGGTTTTGGATTCTGATTATAGATGAAAAAAGAGATCTTGAAACAATATATTATGGTAAAGTTCAAAACACGCAAGAGGGAACTTTTTATCAAAATCAGAATAAAAGGCTTTAAACAAATATTGTATAATATTATTGTAAAAAAAACTTATCGACCTGTTTCTATGTTACGATACCTTTCTTTCTTTTATACTCTATTGAGATTATTTGTAATTATATGCCATGATAAGGATAATTTTAAAAAGAATGAGTGTAACACACTTCATTCCCTTTTCTCCAAATCAAACATTCTCCCAAATATAACAAGAGAAAATGAATATATATATATATATAGTACTACTTACCACAATGTCCTTTTAATTAAATTATTTTGTCATTCTATTAATTGCATTCCTCGTGACAAATGGTACCAAATATTGACTTAATTTTCCTTGCACTTGTTTATGGTTCAATCATCTCATGCATTCTTCTTCTTGCTATCTTCATCATCTTGATTTGCCTTTTGCTCGCAATTGCTATCGTTCTCTTCTCCATTGTCTTGATCGATTCATATGATGTTGTTGCCTTTGTTTCGTGGTACTTTGAAATTTTGAATGCTAATATTCAACTAGCTTTTGTTTTATTTCTATGTACTTCGATACAAATTGGTCTCAAATATTATACATCAGTTTCCAAGCCTTCGATGGAAAGTATGTTGACCAAGATAAAGGCGAAGATGAAGAACGTGTGATCGATCTTAATTAACTAGATATATGTTTTATTTTATGTGTAATTAGCGGTGTGTTTTTCCACATTTATAAGATTAAATGCAAATTAACTTTGAGATGTTTCGGGTTTGAGTTATGTAATTGATTTTTCTCTCATTTTTCGATTTTTTTAGGCTTTAATTTGTAAATTGATTGCAGCGTATCGATTGTGTTATAAGTAATAATTAGTGCAGCTGTTGGATCTTGTTATGTAATTTGTTCGTTGATTCTTTTCTTAATGTGTCCCGAATAAATGTATACTGGAAAAAATATGAAATATGATATCAACTTTCACATATAGGAAACATAAAAATCATATTTATATGTTATAGCTATAGTTTGCATAATTGCGCTTCATAGGGAGCGCAAATTTTATGTTTGCTATGGAGCTTTTGATTTGTATAATTCGCTAGATATATCCAATTTTATACAAATTGTTCAGTTTTGTATAAATTAATTTATACATTGTAATTTGTATAATAAGATCTGTATTTGTATAATTATAAGTGTATAGGACGAAAATATATGTATTTGTATTTGTATGTACATTTTTCTCTCGCTTTATACAAACACAAACACATTTTATACATTTGTATACCGAATGGGTAATTGTACACCGAAAATAGCTAATTGTATACTGAACCAGATGGCAAAAAAATAGGATGTTTGCTGCAAATTACAAATAAAATAAGCCATGGTTATAGCATTTAATTTGAATTAATCGTTTGTTATTTCATACAATTTTCCCCTTTTCTTAATGTGTCCCGAATAAATGTATACTGGAAAAAAATATGAAATATGATATTTTATAGAGCCGTCAAAATGGGCTTAGCCCATGGGGCCGGTCCAACAGAATTCATTATTGGGGTAGGGTTGTGATATGATTTTTCAAGCCAATTTTAAACTAGAGTTTATAAGCCCGACTCATATAAGCCCTAACCCTTGAGATTTGATCAGGGTTGGGTCGGGGTCAACCCAAAGGATAACTTTCAGAAATTTTACTAGTGTATGAACTAATTACTTAGATGCACGCTATGTTGCAATATTATGAATCTTACCAGATTTTGGTGCGTCCAGATACATATATCTCAGAATACATGGACTCGAAATTAGGTGTAATTTGTTATAGATACACTCTATCCAAGTGTATTCGCATGTATCTGGGATACATGGACAAATCCCACGCTCTCACCTCCCTCTCATCTCGCTCGTCACTCTCTTATCTCGCTCGCGTATATGGGATGCATCACACCAAAGACATGTATCTTGTGTAGCTAGTATCCTAGATACATGCTAATCATACTAGATTTTTACTAGTGTTATTGAAACAACACCATTGTTTGTCATATTTGATTTGAAAATCTTCTTAATTTTCTTGAAGTTATCTATAGAATTTAAAGTTTGAAAAGAAAAAAAAAAGGCTAGTCCACCCCAGTCCGCAACCCTTCTAAAATTGGATTGGATTGAGCATTTTCAAGCTCTTCCAAATGAAGGATCGATCCACCCTAGCCCATAAAATTCCTTAGCCCGCGAGGCTTAAACCGGATGGGATTAAGGTGGCTCTTTTTAACAACTCTAATATTTTATGACAACTAATAAAAATTGACGAATTAGTTGATAAATTTGCTGACATCAATAATCTAATAAGTAACAAAAAGATGTTACCCAATCCATTAATATAACAATATCTAGTGGCTCATCCATATATATTGGCTAAATACATATATAATCCTTTACGATTTAGATGATTTCTCCGTATTATTTCATAATGTATAATATTATATACTTCCTCT
The DNA here is from genome assembly GCF_019186545.1 of Solanum stenotomum. Classification (NCBI taxonomy): domain Eukaryota; kingdom Viridiplantae; phylum Streptophyta; class Magnoliopsida; order Solanales; family Solanaceae; genus Solanum; species Solanum stenotomum. The sequence goes on from NC_064291.1 coordinate 44,303,873, forward strand.
GTCCCATTTTATGTGGCACCATTTCCTTTTTGGTCAATCCCAAAAAGAATGTCACATTTCCTTATATGGTAAGTTTATAAAGGTACAATTCCTCTTTTATCCTTGTTGGTCCCACTTAATCTTAAAATAATACTCCAATACATTTATGAGGAGAGAGAAAAAAGAGTCTACTTTTTAAAGGGTAATTTGGTAAACATTTCAAAGTCTTCATTTATTTCTTAAACTCCATGCCCGATCAAATGTTGCCACATAAAATGGGATGGATGGAGTAATATTATTTTAATAAATATAATGTTTAGATGTATTGTATCATTTTTTGTCGTTGCATGATATCACACATCAACAATTCAAATGATAAATCTAAAAAAAAAAAAAAGTAGAGAATAGGTGATAAAACTATTATAAAAATGTAGGAATAAAATAAAATTATTAATNACATTTATGAGGAGAGAGAAAAAAGAGTCTACTTTTTAAAGGGTAATTTGGTAAACATTTCAAAGTCTTCATTTATTTCTTAAACTCCATGCCCGATCAAATGTTGCCACATAAAATGGGATGGATGGAGTAATATTATTTTAATAAATATAATGTTTAGATGTATTGTATCATTTTTTGTCGTTGCATGATATCACACATCAACAATTCAAATGATAAATCTAAAAAAAAAAGAAAGTAGAGAATAGGTGATAAAACAATTATAAAAATGTAGGAATAAAATAAAATTATTAATTAATAAATAAAAACAAATGAGTAGAAAAGAAAAGAAAAAGGTGACCAATGCGATTACACCAAATCGATCATTATACGGGATGTGATTTTTCATCATTAGTGATACAATACAATAAAATTAAATTTAAGTAATAATTATATATTATATTTAAACTAACAACACAATACACTACCATAGATAACAATCATCCAAAACAAAACTAGTTGACAAAACCAGCAGCATAAGTTGTGAAACAATATACTTCCTCCATTAATGAAGGTTGAGCTTTCACCAACAATCAGAGAAGAAGGAGAGAAAAGATATTATTGAGAATGTGAAAAACTAAAATGTAATCAATACAATGTATGTGCATATATACAAACTGATAGAATCTTCACACTTCTAACAAACTCAACTAACTATCCATGCTGAAATGGTAAACGTGTGATTCTTAACTAACTAACCAACTAACTCTGTGAATGAACAATGACTAACTAACTAACTAATTCTATGAATGAACAATATACACTAATTGATCTAATCTTATCACCCCCCCTCAAGTTGGAGGTGAGTTACTTACATACAACTTCCTTAATAAATTAGTATGCTTGACTCCAGCTAAGGCTTTAGTAAAGACATCAGCCAATTGTGAGTTTGTGGGGATGTGTTGGAGTGTAATCAATCCTTGCTGCAGCTTGGTTCTGACAAAATGACAATCCACTTCTATATGCTTAGTTCTCTCATGAAAAACTAGATTCTTAGCAATGTGCACTGCTGCTTGACTATCATAGAAAATATGTATAGATTTCATCAAGTAATCTCTCTAGCCATACTAATTCACCCATAACCTGTCTTACAGCTCTGTATTAAGCTTCTTTTGAAGATAGTGACAATGTGGCTTGCTTCTTAGATTTCCAACTAACAGGGCTATCACTCATGAGTACTAAATAACCACTCACAGACTTCCTTGAATCAGGACAAGAGGCCCAATCTGAATCACAGTGCTTACTGATGGTGAGGTCAGATTTGTTAGAGATAAAAACTCCTAATGTAGGATCTTGTTGCAAATATCTAAGCATATGATAAGCAACCTTCAAGTGGGATTCTCTAGAAGATTGCATAAACTGACTGAGGTGTTAGACACTATATGTTATGTCCATCCTTATGTTAGTAAGAAAATTAGGCTTGCCTACTAGCTTTCTGTAATGAGTAGGATCTGACAATAGTGTGTCTTCTGTGAGCTTCAGTTTCTCAGTGGAATCCAATGGTGAAGTGGTGGATTTATAAATCATGGGTCAAATTCCTTCAAGAGTTCAAGAGTAAACTTTCTCTGTGAGATGAGGACACTATCTTGTCTGTACAATATCTCCAAATCAAGGAAGTAATGCAGCCTTCCTAAGTCTTTTATCCTGAATTGCTCATGTAGGAAAGCTTTCAAAGAGCCAATCTTCTTCATGTCAGTAACAGTTAAGATAATATCATCAACATATACAGCCACAAATACTAGAGAGCTTCCATTCTTCTTATAAAACAGTGAATAGTCACTGTCTGAATAAATGTATCCTTTTGAACAAAGACTGTTGGCCAGCTTGTCATACCATTGTCTGCTAGCATGTTTTAAACCATACAAGGACTTCTTCAATCTGCAAACTATGTCACTGCTGCCCACTGCCAGGCTAGTTGGTAATGTTATGTATACTTCCTCATTTAAATCACCATGGAGGAAAGCATTATTGACATCTAATTGGTACAAATTCCAACCTTTCTGGACTGCTAAAGAAATCAGAGTCCTGACTGTGGTCATCTTTACCACAAGTGAGAAGGTTTCATTATAATCTATTCCAGCTTATTGAGTGTACCCCTTCACCACTAGTCTAGCCTTGAACCTTTCTGTACTGTCATCTGCTTTGTGTTTAATTTTGTACACCCATTTACACCTAATAACATTCTTTCCTTTAGGCAAGTTAACTAGTTCCCAAGTATCATTTGCATACAAGGCATCAAATTCCTGTGTCATTGCCACTTGCCAAACAGGATTCAAAATTTCCTCTTCATAAGAAGAAGGTTCAATATCATGTGAAACATTATGGATCAACTGCTGGCTATAAGAACATAATGTAGTAAAACAGACATGATCATGGTGAGATATGAATGATGTGAGTGAGTGTTGTGGATCAGGAACATCATTTATGGGTGGAGAAGGATGTAGATTGGGTAATGAGTATGTGTAATCTTTCAAGTAACTAGGGGTGTGAAGGGACTTAGTTGTTCTTCTAGGTGCAAAAGGAGCATCACCAAGGGTAGAAACAGTAGGGTCAACACGAGGTATAGGGACTGCAGGTTCAATGGTAGGTGCATTATAAGTTGTGGGAGTGTGATCATTAGTGACTTCAACCAATTTGTGAGAATTCAACATTTCATCATCAACAAAGTTGTTTGTTTTACTAGGCATGCAATGTGACAGTTTAGAATGATGTACAAGAAACTGCAAGACAGAATTGAAACTAGAACCAACTGGAGTAATAACAAAAAGAAAAATAGCTTCATAAAAAAGAACATCCCTGGACACATGAATTCTCTTGGTAGCTAAATTTAAGACCTTGTAACCTTTTGTATTAAAGGGTATCCAATGAAAATATAGGATGTTGTTTTTGGTTCAAATTTGTCCTTATGGGTTTTCAAGGTAGTTGGAAAGCAAAGACATCCAAAACTTCTAAGGTGGGAGTAGGTTGGTTTCTTTTGATATAACAGTTCATATGGGGATTTGTTCTGTAGGAGTTTTGTAGGTAGTCTATTGATCAAATAGGTGACAGTAAAGACACATTCTCCCCAATATCTCATAGGCAATTTTGACTAAAACAGAAGTGCTCTTGCTGTCTCAAGAAGGTACTTATGCTTCCTTTCTACCACACCATTTTGTTGTGGTGTGTAAGGACATGATTTTTGGTGTATTATGCCTTTTTTCTAAAAGAAACAGGTTGCCTCAGTGCTTGTGAATTCCAGACCTTATCAGATCTGATAGTTTTTAAGTTGGTATGAAATTGATTTTCTATGAGGGATATGAAAGCTTTTATAGTTTGAAATGCATTGCTTTTGCACCTAAGAAGTTGTGTCCAGGTTGATCTACTGTAATCATCCATCATGGTTAAGAAACAGTGATAGCCATCATGTGTTCGTACATGATATGGTCCCCATAAATTAATGTGAAGTAGTTCAAACATTGAGCTGGTTGCATTTGTACTCTCTGGAAATGACATTCTAGTTTGTCTAGCCATGGGACATATTGTACAAATGAAAGGTTGTTTGCTGGAAAATTTTAAGGGAATAGTAGATATATTTCTCATTTTTACAAAGGGCACATGTCCTAATCTAGCATGCCATAAGAATTCAGTGTCATGACTATGAGTATGGTTAATATCAGAGAAAGAATCAACAGCAAAACATGAAGCATGATCAATAGAACAAGCCTCTTTATTGATTTCATAAGAGTATCTTACATTTGGTGGTGAAGCTTGGCATTCACTTCCAACTGAAACTTTTTTGCATTAGTTAAAAAGAGAAACAAGTGGACATTTGGGTCCTGCATTGTATAGTGGTGACACAGAGGCATTTAGAGAGGTGGATTCCAAGGCCATGTGACTGAGAGGCTTCATTTCCCTCTGTCTTTCCTCTTGTGACAAAATGGCAAATGTTTGTGCCATAGTTGGTAGATCAGACATCATGAGGATATTTCCACGTACAACAATATACATCTCATTTAGGCCCATCAAAAAATGTACGAGTCTTTTATCTTGCTCAGCCTTATGCATCTTAGTTTTTCCACCACAAATGCACACACAAGTGCATTGAGAATTGACATCAAAAGTGTTCATTTCTTCCCACAACTTCTTCATCTTAGTAGTAACCAGTGACATCCAAATTACCTTGCACAAGGTCATTTATCTCCTTCTATAGTTGATAGAGTTTGCAACCATTAGTTTGGTCATATCTATCCTTCAACTCCTCCCAAAGCTCCTTGGCATTGTTGACGTATTGCAAGTTATCTCGCAAATCTGGTGAGAGAGAATTTAAAATTCAAGTGGTCACCATGTCATCACACCTTTCCCACTGCATGAAGGTTGGATCTGCAGAATTTGGCTACACGATTTTTCCATTGATAAATCCAATTTTACTCTTAACAGATAAAGCCCTAAGAACTGCTCGTCTCCATGACCTGTAGCTAGTTCCATAAGAAAATAGAAAGTAAAGTAGAACCTGCATTCTCTGAGGGATGCAGATAGAAGGGGCTATTGAAATCAAATCGAGTTGAAGTGTTGGTAGCAGTCGCGTCACCTGGAGCGTCTCCCATGGAAGAAGATGAAGGAGAATGCAATTACAGATGAATTATGAAGATGAACTCACAATGATCAAAACAGAGGAACGATAGTGAGATCGTTCAGAGAAAATCAGGGAGAAGACGATGAGAGAGGAGCAGAAATCTCACTGCTTTGATACCATGACAAAACCAGCAACATAAGCTGTGAAACAATATACTTCCTCCATTAATTGAAGTTGAGCTTTCACCAACAATCACAGAAGAAAGAGAGAAAAGATATTATTGAGAATGTGAAAAACTAAACTGTAATCAATACAATGTATGTGTTTATATACACACTGATAGAATCTTCACACTTCTAACAAACTCAACCAACTATCTATGCTGAAATGGTAAACGTGTGATTCCTAACTAACTAACCAACTAACTTTGTGAATGAACAGTTGTTGACACTCAATTTTGGACCTCCACAATATGAAGTAATCATTTTGAGCTTCTTCAATTTTAAATGATTTAATATATATATATATGTATAGTTTGCAAGTTATTTCAAATAGTTTGTCACTTTTTATAATTTTTAAATAATAATGTCTTTTATATAGTTTTGTATATAATTAGTATTTTTATGAATATTCGAAAATAGTCTCAAAAAGATTTTAGTTTTACTTAAATAGTTGGTCAATTGGCTAGGTTAATTAATACTTATATTTTTGAGTTAATTAGTTTATACTTAAGTTAATTATTTTATTTTGTTTAAAAATAAGAAGCTCATAATTAATTTATATTAATTCATCCTATTTAGTTTTTAGCCGAATTCACGAATATTCATCCGATTTGGCTAAATTCTTAATTAGCTTGGCCGAATTTGCAATCCGTGAAGCCATTTCCTAATTCCAATCTAACTTACCTTCTTGGACCTTTTTTGGACCAATTTTGGGCCTTTTCTCTAACTCTTCCAGCAGGCCCACTCTTAATTCCCAGCCCAAACCCAATTCTTATAACAAGACCAATAATACTATACAAAAAAAAAGAAGCAAACTCAGCAGCAACTTTAGAATACCAAAACAATACCCGACCTACTCCCATACGCATGCTCTTCTTCCTCAGCGAGTGGAATTGCAAACAAACCCAGAAAATCAAATCCAAACCAGTACGTTGCAAATCCAGTAGCGATTCCAGTCCAATCGCGCGCACCAGTGACTCCAATCCAATTGATGTGTCGTCTTTCTCCCATCCCTCTCACAGTAGTACAAGCGCAGCAGCAAAAGCATCTGCCAACAGCTGTGAGTCCGTCCTTGTGGCTTTGAGATGGAGTCACGTCGACGCCCAAGGATAATTCTTTGATCTGGAGCGTCAATTTGCCCTTTCCTCTTCCGAAAAGGGTTGAAACTTCAGGAAAAAGTTGCTTCCCCGAAAGGGTGAAAGATTTTTTATTTTGAATTTCAAATTTGGACCCTAGTTTCTGTCCGTTTTGAATCCCTTTCCCCCCATTTTTCCAACCTAATTTCCCTTCTATATAATTGCATCTATTCACTGTTGAGGGGGGGAGAGAAATATCAGGAAAAGGGTATAAGAAGTTGATCATAGTTCACTTATAAAATAGCTTACCAAAGGTTTTAGGAATTGACTCTTACAGTTGAGGAATCCCTATATTTCTGGAGGTTTCTTCATTCGGTTTTTATTTGGATTTATTAGTCCGTTGCTCAAATCGGAATCCGTGTGGAAGAGGTCGCTGCCCCCCTGCTCGTCTAGCCTCCATTCGCTGCTCCAAAAGAGGTGTAGTTTCTATACTCTTAGCTTTTCTCTATTCATTTTGGAATTAAAGAACGTTATGAGCGGTGGTATGTGAAATGACGAACTGCTTTTGATTTAGTTTTTCTTGGTCTTGATATAACTTAATTTGGTTCTGAAAATTGACTGGATCCCTATCTTGTTTTGCTCGAGTAATATCCTCCGCCCCTTTAGTTGTATTGTGGTCCTGTCATCGAGTTGATGCCTTTGAAAGATGCTAAAACATGCCTTTTCCATTTACCATCTCTTTATTAGAGTTGTCGATATTAAGTTTTAATTTTTCTATTCATATTCGAGTTTATAAAGTCTATGCCATAGTATTAGAGTTGTGATATCAATTTTCCTTCATGTTGATAGGTCATTTTATTTTTATTTTTTTTATTTTTTGCTTATTATGTCCTACTTTGCTCCCTTTCTTTTTCTTCACTGTTGAAGCAAAAATGCTTCATTGTTCCTTCGTAATTCTTAAAACTTGCATCCATGGGGTCCTAAGTCTCTTCCCCATTAACCATTGCAAAGTGTTTAGCATGAGCTCTTAAAAAGTTATTTGGAGAGGATTATGGAATTTTATCCCTTTTATTGTGTTAAGTGAAGCTTGCCTCGCTTTGTGGCTACTTGAGGAAAATTATTTTTATTTTTTCTCGGATTGTCTACGAGCTATAGAAGCGACTCTTTGATTGTTGTACTTGTCCAATTACTCCCTTTGAAAGATAGTTTCAAGAAGTATCTTAGTAGAATGCTAACATTTAAGTCTTTTGCTTGCTTTGGGTGTGCTACTGTAATGGTGTCTCTTTTGACATATTTGAGAAGCTAGATTGTCTCACAATTCGTTTGGCTACTTACTATTACTTTCAATAATAATAGTAATAAAAAAATAATTAAAAAAATATAAAATATTCTATTTATTTACTTCCTTACCATTTGAAATTTTATCTTCTTTTTTTTTCATACTAATTTCTATCTTTTGTTGTGCATGAATGAATTCCTTCCGAGTCCACGATGGACTCCCTTCCCTTTGCATTCCCAAATTGAGCCATAAAAGCTCAAATATCTTTTCATCATCGAGTCAGCCAGTTATCGGACGTACAGGGCAGAATGTGAAATGCTGGGAGCTGGAAACTGAATTTTCAGGTCCTAAAAAACCCAAAAGAGGGCAGTGTACAAGTGTATACACAAGTATACATAGAAAAAACAGCGACATACGGGTCTGGAATGATGATACAGGTGCTGGAAATTTGAAGTGGGATGTCTACATTTGATATACAGTTCGATATACAAAAAAAAGAATCGAAATACGGCCTATATACATCGATATACACGCTTGGTATACGCAGGTCTTTGGGGCGAAAATGGGCCTAAAGTCCAATAGATTTGGCCCAAATTTGGGCATTCTCTTGTTATTGCTATTGTGTATTTGATAGTATTAACTCTCTAACCCTTTTATGTGATTTGGTTTTAACTTAATTAATTCCCAAAAAATAGCCATGTCTAGTTTTACGTTCGAATTTAAATATTCATATTCTTATCTATTACTTAGTTTTATTTTATTTTAGTTGTCTTATAACATATGAATTGATTACCTTTTAAAATAAAATAAAATAAAATAATAAAATAAAAAAGAATTCCCTTTAGTTTATCTCTCTTCCCATAAAATATGGATTTTATTACTTAATTTATTATTATTATTATTATTTTATTTTATTTATTTTCTAAAATTAGTCATTTTGGTCAAATCGTCGGTCAACCGCAAGTTAGCGGACATTCCGAGGGCCTAACACCTTCTCGGAATGTACATTAAACTTCGAACCCTTTTATTTTCAAGTGATTTTATCTGTTTAAATCTTTTGAAAAACTTAAGATTTTTTCTTGATTTTTTACTAAAAAATTAAGTGGTGACTCTGACCTTTTGGAAATTCGATTTCTCTTAAACCATAAGTTTAATCGATTTTCAAAAACTTAGTCATCTTTCTTTTACTTACATTTTCGAGTAAAACAATAGTGACTAACTAACTAATTCTATGAATGAACAGTATACACTAACTGATCTAATCTTATCACTAGTCTCAATGTTCTATTTAGCCACCTAAAATAAATTCGTGTTCATATGAAGTAGAGTACAAAAAGTGTATTGTTTAGAGATCTCGTATGGTATGGTAGAAAGATTCATTTATTTATTTCTATCATACTATATTTATTAGTTAGTTCAAGAAATCGGTAAAGCATATGTGTGTAACACACACGCTAATGTGACAATAAGTTCAATATAATAGAAATTCTATTATACTATAATATGATAAAAATATTCGTTTATTTCTTTCAATCATACTTTTTATTAATTAGTACGTTTAAAATATGGACAAAGTATGTGTGTGTACGTGGCAAATAATTCAATAAAATAGAAAATTTCTTATAGTATTATAGAAAGATTCATTTATTTCTTTCCATCATACTATTTATTAGTTAGTTCAAAAAATCGATAAAACATATGTGTATACAAAGAATTCAATAAAATAGAAAGTTTCTTATAATACGATAGAAAGATTCATTTATTTCTTTCTATCATAGTACTATTTATTTGTGGTAGTTAGTTAAAAAAAAATGGGCAAGGTATATATAATGCCTGCATTACAATGTGGCAAAAAATCAAATAAAATAGTGAAAATTGACCTTTTAAAAATACAATACAATTTCTTCATTATTCTCTTATGTAACCATCGCCAACTCCACCATATTTATCAAAAAAATGCCACCCATTTGAACTTGCAGCACGGTTGTATATGGAGTGGCTGCGTGGGTCCTGTAGTAAAGATTAGTTATGATCAGTGATGTAATCAGAAATTTTATCATGAGTGTCCAAGAATAATGATGTGTGGCTGTCAAAATAAAATAAAAAAATATTGTGTTATTTGGAGTTCAAACCCGGAACTCCTTCATCAAATGGACACTGTTACCACTGCGCCAAATGCCAAAGGCATAACTTTTTTCAAGGGTGTCCAACTTTAAATATATGTCCATTAAACATAGAATTTGACATATATATACAATGTAATTTTCTAACGAATGGTGTCCAGTTAGACACCCTGAGTAGCTATGCCCCTAGTTATGATGATGATGATGATCGTGACGGAGATGAAAAGAAAAGGAGAAAGAGAAAAAAAAAATCTTCATTTCGGAAAAAGACATATTTTGCCTTTATTAACACTTAATAATAGAGAAAATTCAAATTAATAACAATTTATAGGCACTGTCACCCTCATTTAGAAGATGTGAAAGACGAAATGTATCTAAATGGCACAGTGAGACTTGAGAGTCGTGTTAGATTTGTTCAAAAAGATGAAGTTTAATATATTTAAATAAAATATCTAAACTAATTCGTTTATAGATTCTACCTATGAAATTTGATTTTTTTTCATTTTTAAAAATGTAGCCCACCCATAGAGGATAGGGCTATAGTATTTAATTTACACTTTGTTTTACGTGGTCTTAACTAATAGCAGTTTCATTTTTTGTTGGAAAGCTAAAATATCAAGTCTTTATTTTTTAGGCTCTTATATTTTATTTTTATTCGAAATTATTATCTTTTATCCTATAAATCGAATGATTTCTTAAAAAAATGTTCTTTAATTTTTTCTTTCAGGGGTAAAGTCAATTCAAATTTAGTACATAATTTTTTTAAAATTTGTGTTCTTAAATGTCATAATATTGATGTGGTTTTTAATTTATAAAAACAATTCATTAATAATAAAATAAAAAGTGTTAAATTTAATTGTTTACAATTTAAGAATGTGTCATTTTTTTAAATGAACTAAAATAAAAAAAATATACTATATATACATATAAATTATATATTTTTAAAAATAATATCTAATTGAAATTCCTCAATAGTGCAGTAGGTGAAGGAGATTTCCAACTCAACTCATGCAAGACAGCAAGAGTAAGCATAGAAATGTCTCAATTTATTATTTTTAATAATAGAAACACTAATATTTTTCTTCCACTGTTTTAGAGATAAAAATACTTTATTATATAAAGTATAAACCAATTTAGGTTATAACTAATTAAATAATCATGAATAATTTTTAATAAATATTAATTAATCATCTTATAAAAATATAATAGTACTTGATTAATATGTTAAATACTAAAAGGGAATTTAAACTATTAATATGAGTATATAACTTAAATTTTATGATCTTAAAACTAATAAAATTGGCATCGTCAAATAACAAGTGATTTCAAGAGGATACATTTTTCACATTTCATGTAGAGCTGGTTGCAAACTGTACATTCGAATTCGATTTAGTGCAAATAAAAAATAGATAACTTATCCTCCATCTTCAATGTTAAAATTATGAATTTGAGTTACTATTTAAATTTAATAAAATTAAAAATCAGCAAGCCAGTTTCCGTTTAAATCTTAAGATTATAGGTTCGAATCACTATTTGATTTCAATTTAGTAAAATAGACCAGCTATCTCTCACTTCAATTTTAAGTTTGACGCTTAACCATTAAAAAAAGAAGAAGCTATTTCACTTTATTTAAAACTTTTAAGTTGGAGTCCATATTATGTTTGACAGTAGTATTTAGATTTCTTTTTAAGAGTTTGGATGTATTTTTTCAATAAAATAATTTATATCCTCAATTTTTTAAAATCTAGCAAAATAACTCAACTTGACTTTTTTAATTCTACTATAATACAAAAAGTAAATAACATTACTATTGAACATTGAAAGAAATCACATGGAGCTAAGTTTTCGTCTCCCATAACATCGCCAATAAACTACGATTTTCTCTATTGAAACAAGCTTGGAACAAAATTTTCATCAAGATGCAAAGTCTAAGAAGTAAAATCATTTGTTAATAAATCTATTCATTAATGCATAAATTAAATAACACTAATAAATAACTATCTTTAATAAAATTCTCCAACATTGCGTAAATAATTTTTTCTCGTCGAGTATACATTTTTCGATCAATTATTCTTTAATTTGATTGGTGGAAAAAATAAATAGGGTATTTTTTATAAAAATAAAAAGTTAAAATACTATTTTAAAATAAAAATAATAGTAAAAAGTAAAAATGCCTTTTTTACATTTGATATTTTTATGACCAAACAAAAAATTTGAAATAAAATAAATAATATATAAAAATAAAGCAAATAATATGAAATTATTATTTAGATTCAGTTAGTAAAAATAAAAAATTGATAAGTCATCTTCCATCTCCAACTTTTCTAGGTTCGAGTTGCTTCTCGAAAGTGTAAAAATAAGAGGGAAAATGGTCAAAAATATCCTTAAATTATGTAAAAGGAACAAAAACGTCTTCCGTTTATAGTTTGGTTCAAAAATGCTCTTACAGTCAATACTTTGGCTCAAAAATGCTTGTAATCAATATTTTGATCCAGAAATGCCGCTATAGTTACAAAATGGGTCTAAAATGTCCTTTTTCGAATAAATATATATATATATATATATATATATATTTTCTTTTTAAACACATCTCCATCCTAGTTAAAATATTATTAAAGAACATTATTCTTGTTTTCTTTCTTCTAAAATCACTTTAACAAATAAAAATGTAGGAATTGTTTTTTTCTTCTTAATCTCATTTTATCAATTAAAATAGAATAACTTCATGTACCTTTTCGACAGATAATATATGTCACATATATAAGATCATAGTATATCCATCATTAATTTATAGTTATATAACGATAAAAAATAATGATAATAAAACAAGAAATATTTTCATTTCTTATTTTTTTTCCTGAATTGAAGTAAGATAAACATTTGCTAATTAAAAAAAACATTATTAGAAAAAGAATGTGTGAAAAGAAAATAATAATATATTATTTGAAAAATGAGCATTTTTGACTCATTAAATAACAATAATGGCGTTTTTGGACCAAAGTATTAACGACATTTTTGTTCATTTCGCATAGTTTAAGGGCATTTTTAAACCAAAATATTACGAAAAAGACATTTTTGAGTCAAACTATAAATGGATGACATTTTTATTCATTTCAATTAATAAAATTTGTCAAAGTTCAAAATAGATATTTAATTTTTTTTTCTATTTTTGTACTTTCCCTTAGTGAAAAGGAATGTAATATAAATTATGTCCTTAAATGTTTATAATTTATATTGCAAAATTAAACTAGTTATAAAATTATAGTTATGATATCAGAAAAAGACTGTAATTAAAATTATGTGTTAAATATTTTTGTTTGCGTATATAACAGGGGGAGTATTATACTGTGGCAGAGGCAGACAGTTGCCGCTCTGATTTCACCTCAAAAACTCTACAAATCCCACCTTTGATCCAAAATCAACCATGGAGAGCTTTTATAGTGTTTCCGCCATTTCTCCAATTTCGAAAAATGTTGGATTTTCTAGGATTAGGACCGATTTTGCAACTTCAATTGCAAATGGGGAACTTTTTTTGAATAATTATTCATCTACTATCCTGAAGGTGCAGTCTCAAAAATCAAGACATGCACTTGTAGTCAAAGCTGATTCATCTGTTGACACCACAAAGAAGGAAAACAGGGAGCCTGTGAAACCGCTTTACTCTTCTACGCCTTCTAATCGTCCTCTTCGAACTCCTCATAGCGGGTAAGAAAACTTCTAATCCATTTCCTTTAATTGATGATTTAGTTGAATGGAATTCAAATGTAACAGTAATTTTCTCAGAAAAAGATTTGATTTTTAAGAACCCGTCGAATTTGTGTGCTTGGTTTTTAATTGAAAAGTGAGAGAGGAAGTTGTTGGGAAGAATTGAAAATATGGGTATATCAAGGAACTGTTGTCTTTTAGGTAAATAAATGGTTTCTTGCTTATTTTCTTGTGTTCTGTATGTTACAAAAAATATCATTTCATTTGTATATAATCAAGACTAATAATCTGAGAGGTGGGATTGGGTGGTCGGGATGGTGTCTAGGGGGTGGGGTGAAGATGAGGTGTGTTGGAGTATAGGGAGGAAACATCAATGTAGAATGTCACTGGTAGAATTTGTTTTTCTTACTGCCATTAAGAAAGTAATTTTCCTCATTTTTAAGGAACTATATTTTCTAAAAGAAAATATTTACCAAATATTTTGACCAACTGAACATGGAAAAATTGGAAAACATTTTCCATTTCCTCCATACCAAACACACCCCAGGCAGTATCTGTTGAAAAATTGGAGAGATGAAGTGATTTGGAGTTAGAATTTTCTTTTTGTTATCTAGAATGCAATGTAGAAGCCGAAGGAATCCATTTGTGATAGCTTACTTTATTTTGATACCTTAGGTATCATTTTGATGGAAGTACCAGAAAATTCTTTGAAGGTTGGTTCTTTAAGGTATCAATTCCAGAGTGCAGACAGAGTTTCTGCTTCATGTATTCTGTAGAGAGTCCTTCATTTACCAAGAAATTAAGCAGCTTTGAGGAGCTACAATATGGTCCTCGGTTTACTGGTGTGGGAGCTCAAATTCTTGGTGCAGATGACAAGTACATTTGTCAATATAGTGAAGAGTCTTCAAACTTCTGGGGAAGTATGTTTTTTTCCTTTTCTATTGAATCTTGTTATTTTGATCTAGCAATGCCTATCTTTGTTAGTCGTATTAAAGCCCGTCTATTGAAGTAGATGATTGAGCTCTTCGCATGCTTAGTTGTGATTCTCTAAGTGAAAGCTATTCCTATCCTTTTTAGGAGAAGGTTTTTGTTTTCCTTTTTGAATTGCCTCTAAAGTTATTCAGAGCCTTGTCATTTAAATCAGCCATATAAGGAGTTTTCTCTTTGTGACCACCTCTAGAGTATTGCTAAGACCATGATGATGCAAACTCCAATGACTTTCTTTACTCATGAATGCTCTCACTTATTCTCTTCTTGTCAATCATTTTAAGAAGAGGATTACTTTTCAACATAGCATACATGTTTTTTATCGACCAAGAATCATGACTTGTCGGTGTTAGACTAGTATCTTTTCCACGTATGTTAACAGTGTTGTCAAAGACGCACTTAATGGGAACTTCAATCAAGGCTCTAAGGCATACTTTTCACTGCCAATGAGTGCAGTTATAAAAATGTGACACTAAACAATTTCACTCTTATCATATGTATATATTTATTTATTTTTTGTTTTTTATTTTTTTCTTCAATTTCCTTGTTGGTATATGTCACTCCCGAAAGAGAGCTTTGCCTTAACATACTTTGAATTGAGATCAAATAACTTGAGGTAGATAATCAATTTATTCTTTCTTCTCCTCTCGATATACTATACTACTTCAAAAAGAACTTTTTCCTTCCCTTAGCGTGAGCAAATAGTTGCAGAATCATTTTCCTACTATATCTTAAGAAGAAGATGCGTTGGCTGAAATTCTCATATATATATATATAACTAGAAATTGGCGGTGGGAATTTAACTAGATATAGGATATTTTTTCCACCACAATTGATCATTATCTTTACTAGCTTTACAAAATCAATGATCTGCAAAATAAATGTTCCATCATTTGTAATAAATAGGTGTACATCCTTCTTGTACTTTCCCTCCACTTCCCCGTGGAAGTGGAGGTGAAAACCTCTACTCTGTTTTATTTCATTTCGTAGATATTCGGGTATTGCATAGGTTCGTGGTAAAATACATATAACCTTTTTGAATGTATCACATTTAATGAAAAAATATTTTGAATAAAGCTTACCTCATATAGTAATAATTTTTGACATAACTAGACTTACTATCTCTGATAAAATACTAATAAATAATAAAACTCCTATAAAATAAACTCATACAAAATTATATCATAACTAAATAATCTTCCATAAATGTTTGAGGCATCTTAAGAAGAAACTAAAAATACATTTTAAATTTTTAATGTAAAACCGATGTTCTCGAATACAAACATGATTTCAATAAAACTCTCAAATTTAGGCTTGCAAGCCTTCTATACCAGAAAAAGGACAACCGTAAACACCTGAGGTGTCAGTGTCACAATATGTTTGTTTTTCATGCATACGATCATTAATCTTGGACTAGTCATACATATTTCTAGCCTTTTTCCATTTGCGCCTTTTTTCATTAAAGCCGGACGTTATTTGCGCTTTGCACTTAAATTCCCAAAGGACCTTAGAGCCTTTTGCATTTTTCGCTTGCGATAACACTCCGTATGTAGCAATTTATTCTGTCCATTTAAAAATTTTCCTAGTGTACTAACAAATACCAATATCTCATGATCAGGTAGGCATGAACTGATGCTTGGCAATACCTTTGTTGCCCAAAATAGTGCTAAACCCCCAAATAAGGAAGTTCGCCCTCAGGTCTGTACTTTTCATTGTCTGTCCTCTGTTAAACTTTTATTCTTCATAAGTAATATATATTTAGAGATCATTTTCATGACATTACAGTTTGGACATTGATACTGCATTTACCTGAGCTTACTTAAATAATCACATGATTGCATTAACCATTGAGTAATTTATTCAGCTAAACACCAATGATGTTGCACTTTTATATAATTGGCAAAGTGTTTGTAGGAGTTACTTGAAGCTAGCCTCTACAGTTCTATTTAATTTGAGTAAACTATTATTATAGATTTCTTCCCTACAAAACGTAAAAATCTTGACATGGTTGTGATAATAGCTACTCCCTCGGTTTCAATTTGTTTGACCTACATTCCTTTTACTCCATTCCAAAAAGAATTACCCTTTCCCTTTTTAGCAACTATTTAATTCTAACTTTCCTCTTCACCCACCCAATCCCCCCAACCATTTGACTATCCCACCCTTGAACCCTTACTTCCCATTGCATCCCACTTCCATAGTGTTTTTCTATCACATATAAATGCTCTTAGGACAATATTTTCTTGCTTACTTACCGAACACTAGAAAATAAGTAAGAAACCCACTTAATTTCCCAAAAAGAACATTTTCCATCATACCAAACTCACCCTAAATGAATAAAAACTTGAGGCATTCTTTTCAAGCATAGCTTGTAGAATAAACTACCCAAACAAGTAGCAGTTCGCCAAACTCCCAAGGCATACGAAGTATTAACTTCAGCTATCATTGGTGAAATATCTAGAAGAATCATTTGGTTATTCATGACTGGTGACATTTCCAATAAGAACAAATATGGGACATTAAGTATTTCTTAACTCTTATCATTCACATCCCCAGTATGCCCTATGATTGACTGTTTGTCTTTCTAATGGCTTATACAGGAGTTCAATCGCCGCGTCACAGAGGGTTTTCAAGTTACCCCACTTTGGCATCAAGGATCTATTCGCGATGACGGGAGGTAGTTATTTCATTGAGAACTTCTTGTATTGTTTCCAAAATGCATATTCACTTGAAACATAGTGTAGAAGAAATCAAGTTCAGCAGCAGTTTTTTGCTTCAAATTGTTGTGATGTTCTTAGAGTATTAGTATTTCTTCGTCCCATGATGGGTTCCCATCCTAGGGTACTTAAGTCAACATGATGTAATGAGTTTGATTTACTTTTTCTCCTTTTAGTTACCCTCATTGGAGGAAGGGGGGAAAGGATATGGTGCTGGATTTAACAATCCCAGGGTCTGTATTTAACATTCAATCACAAGCATATCAAGGTTGTAACAAATACTGTAGCACAAAGCAAGGATCTTGTTTTACATCTGAATGGACCAGAATGGAATTCTCATTACAGTCGTCACCAGTGAACTTTAAGAAATGGAATTTACCCCACCTTTAGAGAACCAATTGTTTTATCTTATAGCTGCATCTCAATCAGTTCTCTTTTTAGGAAAAAAACACCAGAAAGGTGAAAAAGTTATGACCGTCTGTTGAAGTAAAACTTGAAAGTGAGTCTCTTATGTGATTTCTTCATCTCCAGGTAGAAGCAGAAAGAAACGGTATTAAAATGCATAATATCTGTCCCCACTCCTCTTGGTTCTTCTCTTCTGGTGCATGATTGCGGGATAGAGTTGGGAAATTGACTTGGTATAAAGTGTTTGGGGAAGGTTTTATAGCCTCTCTTCAATTGTATGCAACCATGGTATTAGCTAGGGTTGTTACTGTAAATAATTTCTATTGTCTCTCTTTTCAAGCAAATTTCTCTTTTTTAAGCATTGACAAGTTTTCTGAACCTTGCTGATCTCCTTACCCATTCTTTAAGAACAGTCTCTGGTCCCTTCTCCCATATGTGATGCTATCAACCAGTTCATGAATAATATTTGATCCCTCTTATCTCGTAATCAGGGTTGATTGAGCCTCAGATACTTTATGCTCAAAGTTAGGGAAGAGAAAATTATATTTGTATTTCCCCCCTATACGTTTATCATGTGAGAAACATAGGTGTTGATCAATTGGCATAACTTTACTTGACAGGACAGATTATACTGAAATTGTGAAAACTGCTAGCTGGGAGTATAGCACACAGCCCATTTATGGATGGGGCGATGTTAACTCAAAGCAGAAGTCCACGGCAGGATGGCCTGCTGCTTTTCCAGTATTTGAGCCACATTGGCAAGTTTGCATGGCAGCTGGACTTTCAACAGGTAATATCTAACTCTTTTCCCAGCTTTTCAGTTTTGGTTTGGTTTTTCGAGCACTTTTCTCTTCTCATATTTCATTCATGGAGTTCTCTGTTGTATGAGTTGGAAGCTCTTCATTAATCTAAACTCAATAGCTCTTTTAGTTTGATCTCTTCACCCAGTTTGGAAATATATGATTCTATACACCACTTTACACCCTCCTTTAAGTCTTCCAATTTTTCAATTTTACCATGTTAACAGGTTTAATACCATAACTTGGATCTTTATGATCTTTTGATCTGGATTGTGATCTCGACAACCATGTGATAAATCTGCTATTATGTAATCCGATTGGTCATTTGACCATTTCCAGTGATAGATAAGCCTAATAGGTGTTTCTTAGTTATAGTGATATTTTTTTATTTTGCGATGAAAGAGATGATTCTTAACTATGCATGTTGAACAACATTACTAGCTGGCTGAAAATTACACTTTCTTTTGAAAAACATCTTAGACCCTAAGAGAGTCGCAGAACTTTAGGATTGGTACTTGGCCTGTATAAAATAAAGAAAATAGAAAAGATTGGTATGTTGTACTATGCCTTAGAAATCAGATTTACATTTCATGTTCTTCAGTATTTGAGCTAAACTGCAGATATTTATCAGCTGAAAAGTTGAGTGCAATGTTTTATGTGTTTGATAAATCATAAAAAAGGAACAAAAGGGAGAACCTAATCATCAATTTCTTCTGCCAGGCTGGATAGAGTGGGATGGTCAGCGGTTTGAGTTTCAAAATGCCCCTTCTTACTCCGAAAAGAACTGGGGTGGTTCCTTCCCAAGAAAGTGGTTTTGGGTACCTCCTGCCTCCTTGACATCTCACTTTGCAGAATATTTTCAATTATTTGCAGCTCCTTATTTGTATCCAACTTTGTCTTAGGATTGTCGACCATTATATCTTGTCTGCTGTCCTGCCTTTGGGAATTGGGATCACTAGTTTAGGGATCTGATATTTGCCGTTCAGGTTATAGTCTCCATGAGATTTCTGTGAGGCAAACTTCTGAAGAATGGAAGAATAAATGAACTATTTGTTATTCAATTAGCCAATGTGGAGACTTACCTATATTCTCCAGAAACTTCAGAAGGGAAAAAAAAATAAAATAAGTTGGTGCGCATAACAGACAAATATGCTGGTGAAAGGAAGAAAAGAAAACAATCAGTAGTTTGTCAAACTGGTCATATATGACACGTTTAATGGCAGAAATACAAGAAGTCACTATTTTCCTTTCTCAATTTGCGCCCGATCTTTTCAATTACAGGTCCAGTGCAGTGTATTTGAAGGTGCAATTGGAGATGTTGCTTTGACTGCTGGTGGTGGATTAAGGCGACTTCCGGGATTGAATGAGACTTTTGAAAGTGTTGCTCTGGTACTTATCTCTAGCTTAATTTTCTAGAATCTACTTTTCCTCCCTTCTTTCTTCGTTGGTTACCAGTTTTGTTGAACTTGATTTGAGCGCTCATGCATTCAAATGACGAAAGAGAGTGTTTTTCTACTGTATCTCGAAGCTTCTACTTTACTAGTTTTGCTTTACTGTGTTATTTTACTAACTTTATTAATCCTTATGCTTAACAAATCTTGCAGATAGGAATTCACTATGGAGGTATCTTCTATGAATTTGTTCCATGGAATGCTAGTGTTAGTTGGGAAATCACTCCCTGGGGTAAATGGCATATATCTGCGGAGAATGAGACACATATGGTAAGTTTGCATTTCGAGAATATAACTCCTTCGTCAATGTCTTGCATTAATGCTGAAGCCAAGCTTAGCTTATTGGATAGCCTTTACCAGATGGAAATTAATGCCCTAATCAATTCCCAAAAACCCTGAATTTTGTTGATTAGCTGGAAGCTGATTTAGTCGCATTTGTGATTGATTCATTAGCTATCTAATTTGGATATCCAATTTGAACAGGTATTACTAGAAGCAACAACAGAAGATCCTGGAACCACATTGCGGGCTCCTACAGAAGAGATGGGTCTCGCTCCTGCATGTAGAGACACTTGTTTCGGTGAGCTAAGACTGCAGTTGTGGGAACGGAAGAGTAATGGGAGTAAAGGAGAGGTAAATATTTATTTTTGGGGCGTACTTATCATTTCTGGACGTTAAAGTGGAGATACATGTACTCATAAGGTGATGCAAGAATGTCACACTTGGAATTTGAACTCGGAGGACTTTTTAGGTGTCATTTGGTTTTAGGAATAAGAAAACCTGGTCTCCATATATAACTCTGTATCATACAAAGCTGCCTTATATTACTAACACCGGAATTGACAGTACTCCCTGTTTTATACTGCATTGCATCAATTGCTTCTTTTAGTTAATTGATACTATTGATGTTTGTAGGTTATTTTGGATGTTACAAGCAATATGGCAGGTCTAGAAGTTGGGGGAGGGCCATGGTTCAACACATGGAAGGGAAAAGCAGAGATGCCGGAAATTGTTACTCGAGCTATCAATGTTCCTGTGGATTTGGATGGCATATTCAGCTGTGTTCCTTCAATTCTCAAACCTCCTGGCCTTTGAGCAAAAGGCAAAAAGGGAGCAACTTTATGGCAAAACTAGTTATAGAATGAGAATCATTATACTTGATTACATTTTGTACGTAGCGTCATCTTGCCTATTGACTTGTCTCAGGTTGCACCTAACAGTATTTTTATGGAAAATCTTATTGCTAGTATAGCAGAATAAAACATAACCTTTTTTGGTTGTTTTCTTAATTCCCGTGAAGGAAAACCTAATAAGGGTCAATGTGAGGATCTTATTTCGAAGCAAATCTCTAGAGTTTTCCCATATCTGAACGGGTCTGGCAAGAAATAAGATTTCATATTGAGCTTCAAACATGTGCTATTGGGATGAGATGGCTCAATGAACCATAGAATTTTATTTTATTTCCTGAAGCACACGGGATATAAAGTGATTGCATATTTCAACATACTTACTAGTAATTCCACACGTGACATCTCATTTTGGTTACATTTTTTAGATTAAAATTTGATTTTTGATGGAAGACAAATCTGGTAAGTTGAGTACTGCATTACATAACCAAATTTATTTGACGAACGAATTGTCAAAGGCATTGTGCAAGAAATGTCCACTGAAATGAATGATAAGGACCTAAACTCTAAAAGTAGCAGAATTCTACCAAGAAAAAGAGAAGTAAAAGCTTTAAGACCTTTAATCATTTGGGTTCAGAGAAGAACAGTGGGGCAATCTTGTTTTTTCCTTTTTCATCGGCTTGAACAAGCATGACCTTCATCCAAAGGTTCGACTGGCACTGCATATCGCGAAGTCCAGTCAGCATTGAAGATTTCTTGAAGTTGTGAAACAATGGCTGGTTGGTATGTCCCAAAGCTAACACCTGCTGTGGTATAAAAGTAGTCCCACACCAGGTTGCTGGTGCTTATGTGCGCACGCACATCACTAACTGCATATTTACCATGATTAACCCGCGTATAGCCAGGATACATATTCCCAGTGGCAGCACCATTAAGTGCTGCAGGTCCAGTTGAATTGTATCCTGGAACAATGTAATACTTGATCTCAACTTTACCAGAACAGTGGTTGTACTTTGAAGAAGAGCATAGGGTGTTGGAGTAAAGCAGGGACTTCAGATACTGATCTGTATTGTTTATAAAATGAGCCCACTTTGCGACCAGTATTTGAACCTTTGCGCCCTTGGAGAAGACAACCTGCATTCGGAAATTATAGAAAAAAATTAAAGTACACCTAATTTCACACGCGGGATGAGGGTAAAGCTTGAATCTATGAAAAGATCTCAAGGTTGCTCTAATCAAGGATAAACACATGCTATCCTGAGATATAGTGATTATTCTAGATCAGGGAATTGGTATTGCGTATATTCGACGTCATCTTTTATATATAGTAGTTTCACATGTAAATTTTATAGATCCTTTAAAACAATTATAATTCTACGAAAACATGCATGCAATGGGTAATCAATGCAACAATTACAAATAAACCTTTTAAAGTGCGACAAGAAACACCAAAAGAGGGTTGTATTTAAATGTTTAAAATTAATTCCTTTTAAGCAACCTACTATAAATTTTGAACTTTGGTCAGTAGTTAGAAAACTTCCAATAAAGTCATAAGTTTATCTGCGGCAGGGTTTGAACCTATGGTGTATGCAGTATGTCTAACCAACATATCACGTGTTGTGCTCTTACCACTTGACCAAAGTTTTGGGGGCTTCAATAATGGTATATTATTCGTTTAAAAAATAAAAAATAATGGTCTATATATTAACCTTTACCATTGTTGTAGACTGAAAACAAGACGCTTTTTACTATTGAAACCATTTAATGGACAGTAGTATAAAAAGCAAGAAAGCTAGATAATCTCCAGCTCATACCCAGTTTCTCCCATATCCTTCCACTATGTTGCCACAAAGGAACACAAACTATCTAGTTGAGTAAGCTGCAGTTTTAACAATTCCTATGTATACTTTTCCGCAGCTCCTTTCTATACTATTCTTTTTTAAGAGACTTCATGTTGAAGTAATTTGTCTTTTGCACATTACCGCTCCTTTTATTCGTTAAACACTCCTTGAGCATAAACAAGAACTTAAGTATTCTCAGAAGTCAACAGCATATAAAAAAGACCATACCATGCATACCAATTACCACCACCTTTTTTAACAATCAAATAAAAAGAAGAAGAAGACCATACTATGACAAGCAACATTCACTAAGAAACATGAGAAAATTGTGATCAGCTTCCACAAAATGAGTTTTTACATGGTTTATCATAATATTTGATTGCAAACCTGGCAATAATATATTTACTACCATACTTTAACCTGATATTGCACCATAAGTATTTTGTAAACCAAAATAGGTAAGGAGAAATTATGAACAAACTAGCAGATTTATGCAGTACAAAAAGGAAAAAGAATAATTAATAAGCAGAAACTATCCTGGAGAAATTCTACTAAGAATTTTCATAATGATGAAACAGCTACCATGATTGCCGCCTAACAGCATCCAAGCAACAATTCATGACAAAGCTCGAAACGGCAGAATGCAAAGAACTGGATTAGCCAAATAAGTTGGTGTACACCCCCTTGCCTAGTAGTAGGATCCGTCTTTTCCTAAGAATTGAGTGGAGGCATTTACTTCTTACTCTTTTGACAGAATTCTTTTTGTATTCAGCTTATCAATGTATAGTTTGTCGAGTGTTCTTCAACAAACCGGCAAACTCAAGCACAACTACCAATTCCAGTTATCCTGGCTCCTCAAGTTTGAGTTGGTTGATAGACGGAGTGATCGTCAAGGGCCTAGGTTAAATACCTAGGTCTGTACTTAGAACAATATATTTTTTCTCTTCTACCAAAGAATACATCATTTTGAGAAATTTCAAGTAGGCAACAGGATAGTTTTGGCATCAGATTCAGTTTAAACTAAATGAGCAGAGCCTCATCATATTAGGAGAACATATAGTTCATCAGTAAAAGAGGATGCTCTATTTTATTAGATTCAAACAGCACATATTAGAGGAGTAACTTCTCAGTAGATATTGCTTTTAGGTTTCAAGGGAAAAAGTGCATCATTCATTTGAGCTGTATCGGCACTAGTACTAATCAGGTATCAAGAAATACCTAATTCTAAAGTTTCACTTAAATCCATTTTAAAACTACAGAGGAACCATGCTGTCAAATACACTAAGCAAACAGTACGAGAAATCAGAGGTCAAAACAGATACTCCCTCTGTTTGAATTTAAGTGGCATAGCTTGAATCGTCATAGAGTTTAAGAAATAAATGAGGACTTTTGAAACTTGAGGTCTAAAACATGCATAGCATTGTATGGCTATATAATCTTTGAAACCTGTGGCCTTAAACATGTCATACCATTGTGTGGTTGCAAAAGATTCTCAGTAAGGGTAAAATGAGAAGTTGTAAAGTTAATGTTCCTAAATTTAGAAGTGTCATTCTTTTTGGAACAAACTTAAAAGGAAAGCAAGTCACATAAAAGAAGGTATATATGTCTATAGGCTGGATATAGAATAACATGCAAAAGATAGAAGCACAAGTTACCTCTGAAATAGCTGAAGAAAGTGATGGCCAATAAACTGTTTCTTTTGTGTATCCTGACTGACCAAGCCAATCCATGGTGTTAATTCTGACTGTTCCTCCTTTTCCTACTGATTTAATGGTGTCCACCCAAGCCTGTTCATCTGTTTGGTACTGGCCAAACAAGAGCTGCAATATGGGACTGCATAAGTATAATTTACAAAGGACATGATTGTAATGATTAATTCTTTTTAGCAGTTAAGGCACATTTAGCAGTTGACTTGAGGATATCTAGATTAAGTGGAGATTATAGATTTTATTTAACAGTGTCCATGAAAGCGTAAAAAAAACTATTTATATGAGATCTAGATAAAAAAAAAGGGTAGTATTTAACTTCTGCTTCAGTCTAATGAAATTAGTGTATCCACATTTGCAGGCATTCCAAGAAAATCTAATTTGCTCAAGAATTTGGATCAGTCATTTCTGGACAGTTCGCTACATGATTAAAGGGTTATATAAACATGATGGGATGTATATACTCACTGACTTCCCAGAGTGTACATAGGAAAAGAAAAAAATATGAAAAGGAAAAATGAAAAACAAAACCCCAAGAGATAAATGTCATATGAGAACAGATGAAAATGAAGATAGTTGCTAGTAAAAGGTTGTAGTGACCACATACCTCTGGAGGAGCAAATGAAAGATAGTTGGGTTGAGGATCGGAAGATGAATCATTGACTCCAGGTGTTTCTATGGAAATGTGCGACATGTTTGGGTCTGACAATACAGGGTAGCCAGAGACATGAGCAATTTCCACGTATTTGGGAAGTGGTGATCTGTCGAGACACAACATAATGGCCTATTAATAACAGTAAGGCCTGGGGCAGGAAGTTTCCTATCAATTCATTTTCTTAGTAAGGAAATTTGATCACGTTAAAGTCAATCCTAAGCTTATTTTGCAAGCTTGAACACCTGATGTTTCGAGTGCAATCCTATCTCTCTTCTGAATACATCAGCAAGGAAGGGTTTCAGCAGAGAGGTATGGGCAAAACTATAACAAGGTATTTAGCAGCTCCCCAAACAATTTTTTTCAGACTTCAGAATTTGGTTTGGTTATCTGTACTTTCATTGCATAAAGGCATCGATTTTTCAACCTGTAGAAGTAGGAATACCCCAAAGCATAGACTTTTGCACACCAATAGGACTTCTATTTTTTCATTCTCCTTTGTTGCTTCTTTATGCAATTATTATGTGCAAGAAAATATAAAATAATTCCCCACTCTTATAAAGCTGCTGCAAGATGTGGAGAAAAAAGGAAAGAGCCAGTTACTTGGAAGAGTGTCTGCATCTTTATTTTTCACATACCTGCACCTTTCTTTAGGATTTATAAAATGGGACCAGCATGGAACCTTGCGATTAATCTGCCATTGCTGATCCCAAACTGATCTTGTGTAAGCTGAAACATTAAGGTGGGAAAGTTTCCAAAGATTGTTATAGTAGATTTCAACCTTTTCTGCTATTTCTGAGCAACCAGTGAGATATATTCCCACTTCTTTCACCTGAATAAAATGGAGAACCAGGATAGTTTCATAAACCAAGAAGCAAAACAATAAATATGAACGCAATGTACTGGAATTCAGTTATGGCATATGCTGTCCACTTTGGAAGGGAAGATAATATGTTGCAGAATCAAAAACTCTTTCTTTTGCTGTTCGCAAATATGCAAAAAGGTCAGTAGCACTGGGTGAAAATTATGCTTATTAATTTGGACCAAAGTTATACCTGAGTAAGAGATTTCCAGTCATTGTTTGCAGACCCAATATAAACATCTCTACTGTCTGAGATCCAAACTTTAGCATGAACTACACCTGATCCCCACCAGTCGCTAAGAAGCAATGTAACATTCTTTACATTTGGCCTCCCTGAAGCTAAGTTGGATGGTTCTTCCGTGTAATCGGGAGAAACTCCAGAATGCTGTAAAAGTCTGAACTATGATTAGTTCCAAGGGAACTGGAGAAATCACCATAAGCACATACAAGCCAAGCAAACACCTCATGTGTTCCTTTGGTGGCTGAAGCATGCATAAAAGAAGTTAAAGCATATGCATAGGTAAAGAACATAAATATTTCTATTTTTAGGTCAACTACGAATATTGAAAGCTAGAATAATCTTGACATCCACGTAAAGCCAAATAAGAGCTTCCTTAGAAAAAAATCTACAGCTGATGTTTCATTTTCAGCCTTCCCCTATACAATTTTGACTTTTTTTATAACCGAGAAATCCCAAGGGCCAGTTGGCGCACCATTCAAAACTCGGTGGATAATAGACCCACTCCTCAACCCTTCCCTACTTAAACACCCATCTTTGTTTGCAGATTGGTTCAAACTTGTGACGTGTGCCTAACCACACATCGCAAACTGCATCTTACCACTAGACCAATGCCCCGGGTGTTCTACTGGTAAGATGCAGCTAGTGATGTGTAAAAGGGTAAAGAGATGCTCTTGCAACCCTATTTTTGCTAGGATATAATGTCTTTCATCTCTTTCCCTACTTGACTCGTAAAGGAAAACACGAAAAGAGACCAGCCAATTACTCTGATTGACAGAATTAGAACTTTATTCATTCATGAAGACATACAAGTTGATCCAGGTAACCTGTGCCCAAGCCCGAAATGGAAAAACTTAGATATCTGATAGCCATTTATGTAATCTTTATGATCCAGCACTTACAGCAAGTTGTAACTCAGGGCAAGGTAGTAGATAAAAAAGTCTTGAGTTTATATTGGTGTTTTACAACCAAAGACCTAATCTTCACTCAACATGAAAGTTACTCAGCATTCTAAAGCACCAATTGAATTTAAATAGCACTGCATATGAGCATATCAGTTTAACCAAAGTTTAATAATGGATAATTTAAATGAAGTGATGGGAACACTTTTGCAATCCTTCTGTTATTTTAAAAACTGACTCTTTTGTCATCTTGTGAGTATTTCGCCTCTTTTTGGTTCTTTTTCTCATTTTGTTTTGCATCTCTTTTTTCGGGGGAGCCAGATTTGGCGCAAAAAGGATGCAGCATAAAATCCTTTTTTCATGTTTATGAAAGTAATATTAATGATTTATGTTTAATGTATAGCAGCAAGAAGCAGATATTTGATAACAAATGACCTTGTTGTTTAGGCTTAAGCTCTACCTACAGACTTACCTAATTGGAAGTTTGCGATTTGCAGCATTTTCTAATGCTTTGTAGACTTTCAACCCTTCGTTAGCACCAAATCTCTGTAACTCCTCTTTTGAATATCCATAATCCCCTGAACGAGGATCAGTGGGACGTGGTACTAATTGCCAATATTGTGCAATTATGTCCAAACTCTTTGAAGAGTTTCCAGCCAGCCACTGAAGAACATCCGCTGAAGTAATCATCAAAGCAAAATTAGGATACAAAATTACAAAGAAAAATCAACACAATTAACAAGTATATATCTGACTTTACAACAACAGCATTCCCAGTGAAATCCCACTAAGTGGGTTCTGGGGAGGGGTAGGGTGTGTGCAGACCTTATCACTGCCTCGTGGAGGTAGAGAGGTTGTTTTTGAAAGACCTTTGGTTCAAGTGCATCAAACTCAAGTAAAAGAAGAAGAAAACAATGAAGAAAGCATAAAAGCATATATCTGTCTTTCTGAGCTCTAATTAGAGGCTTTGAGTCAATGAACTATGAACAGAAATTCTCTCGGTATACAAGGTCTCGACTAACTATGACGTCCTGGAGGTCAACGAAAACTCAAGATTAAGACTTTCCAGCAACACATAAATGGAAGTTAACTGTGACATTGCTAGCAGATTCCAACAAAAGATGACTGCTCACTTTGCCACAGTCGAACAAAAATGAATATATGAAGCCATTCTCTCAAAAGATCACCACTATACAGATATTAAGACATGGACACTCCGCACTTTGCTTCTAACCTGACTAGTCATTGCCCAATGCAAGCAGGTCCCCACCCCCTCCTTTTCTTTTCTTTCTTTTCATTTGGCATCATATACCTATAGTCTGCTACTATCAAAGCTCACATTCCAGTATGATTCAATCTTAAACAATGAACATCCAATATCAGATTAAATATTCATTTCCCTTTATTCTAAACATAAAAAGCAGAAGAAGATTTTGCAAAAAGTTGCCATTTTCAAATATCTGCACATAAATTTTGGGGACAGAGGACATATTCACTATGAAGAATTATCTAAGAAAACACATAAATTAATTTGGCATCCAAGGGACGGCGCCCGGAGGTCTCACATTCAAATCTCAATGCTTCCAACTGCTCGAAATCTGGTACGGACACCACACCACACGAGAGTCATACAAAATAAAATTGGGTGAGTAAAGTTACCGGTGGAAAGTACTCCGGCAACAGGAGCAAGTTTGGGCATATCAGTGGGAATAGATTGAACCAGCCAAGCTTTGCATTTGGAAGACCCATCAGCTCTTGTTGTTGCTGTGAGAAAAAGGAAGAAAATAGTGATTATGCACATGCTGCTTCTTCTTCTTCTTACCTCTCTCTATCTTTCTCTCCGTATAAAAAGCCTCCAATTTTCAAATCCCAATGATTTTTACCCTCACCGGCGTATAACATGGCGCTAAATATATTAAAATAAGAAAAATGAGTTGAACTCTCATAAATAATTTAATAAATTAAATATTAAATAGTATATCATCGTATTAGTACATGAATCAACCACCATAAAGTCTCTTAAATATGTATTCTTTGTATTCAATTTCAATTTCATGTTAAAGTAATTCTGTTCATCTTCCAATTGGAAATACGAATGGTTATGTTTGCCTTTACAAAAATAAATAAATCATGCAAACCTATATTATATATCACCATAGTATATGAATCAACCCACCATAAAGCCTTTGGAATATGTATTCTTTGAATCCGATTTCAATTTCATGTTGGAGTAAATTCATGAATTTTTTTTGTTCATCTTCTAATTAGAAATATGAATGGTTATGTTTGCCCTTTACAAAAAGAAAAAAACCATGCAAACCTATATTATTATATATTTATAAAAATAAATTTTTGTACTAATGTGAAGTACATTACATAAATTTTATTACCACTAACTCTTTATTATCTAAATATATGTAACTCCCACTAATTATATTCATTATAGGTTTTACTCCCACCTCGCATCCTCATACATGATCTCAAATGGATTAATATCATATTCATGACAACTCTTTGTGTTCCCCAATCATATCCTATAAATAGTGACATTTGACACAATATTATACACTTAAAACAGTTGGAAATTTTTTTTGAGAAATCTCTATATATGCTCTCTTCTCTTGTTTTTTTTTTTTTTTGTTTTGTTTAATGTTTATGTTTTTTGTTTGTTGTTATTATAAACTTTCTATTGTTTTGTTGGTATTATTATTGAAAATTTACATTAGTTTGTTGCTTTGTATACATGAGCCTAGCATGTGGTATTTTAGTATCCTCATTTGAATATTGTATTTGTACAAGAGTTAGTTATTTTTGCTTTATGCACCTTTAGTCAATTTTATAATTAAGAATGTATTCTTTTTATTAGGAAGATATATGTACTTTTTATAATAAAAATAATGGATTTTTTTAGTAAATACCAATAGATTTGGATGGGATAAAATATGCCATTTGCCATACAAAATTTACATGAAATATTTTGGGATAAACGTGCAAAAAACATTTTCAAAACTAGTTCTAATAAAAATAACAAAAATAAATTGTACATTTCACGTTGATTTGTATTTTTTTTATCCCCCCGACACTTTATTTCACACCATCCCCAATAGTCGTCAATCTTTACCTCCTATTGTAATACATACAACTGTTTTAAGATAAATTTTTTTGCTTACCTATCCAACATAAGAAAATAAATTTGAAAAACTGATTTATTTCCTATAAAATATTATTTTATGAAAACCATTTTTCTTCATATTGAACACACCCTCTAATCATATTTTTTCTTTAAAAATTTTGAATCATTAACTATATATAGAGAGAGAGATTTAAATATTTAAAGAATAAATATCCAAATTATAATTAATATTAAATGTTGTGACTCTTACATTTGTAACATAAATTGAAACAAAGAAAGTAATAATTTTATGTTGGGGTGAGTTTTGGTTAGACCGGCCGTCTACTATACGTCTCTACAAAATCTATTCTTCAATTAGTGATTTATTGACCTCTTGACTACTGTTATTATATCCTCTGGTTTTGTTTAAAGCTACGTAGATTATTCATCACATGTGAAAGCTGCAACAAGACTAGTGACTTGGCAAAACCAGAATTTCAGTAAGGAGTGTCAAAATATAAAGAAGCAAAATTGAGTAAAAGCTAAAATATATATGTACATAAAACAATATTTTTATATAGTTACGTAATGTGAGAATCCATAAATGCGTGGTAGATTGGTGAAACTTAATAGGACCATACACTCACAAATGGAACTATTTGTATTTGAACTGGCTGGTTAGCAGATAAGAGCATGAGCCCTGGTGAATATAAATACTCCACCACCTCCAACAGCGCGGCCTAAAAGCATATTCTTATCCAGATAAGAAAGGTAATAGAGGCCCCCAACAGATTGCCTGCATATGGACCATCTTCACATGAATATAACAGACTACTAGTAAGAAAATCAATTGTGATATCTTATGGCTACATAAAGTTATACCTCTCTTGACTGGTCACTGGAATTTGAGCTTTGAAAGTCTGAATAAACTGCAGTATCTGCAAACCAAGAAAAATCATTTTGGCAATATTCAGCAACTCTGGATAGCCATATAATGTTGATAGCAATTCGTGAGGTCATATATTTTCATAAAGTAGAGTCTAGAGATATGTATTTTTCCTGTCACAAAAGCTTGCTCCATGTACAAGTTGTGTCTTTAATGATGTACATATAACTTAGGAAGAATGAACTTGTTATAATATACTAGATCAAGAACTAGGTCTCTGTTGTTTTATCATTCGAACTGTACCCGGACCAACTCTCCATTTGGGAGAGGTGCTCAAGTTGATTCTATGCACCTATTGAGTAAACTTATACAGAAGACTAAAGAATACACTACAGAACCAAGTACCTGTAAACTTAAAAATGACCTTGGCAGAATTGCTGGAGCTATTACAGCTTGCAGATCGTCACTGATGTTAATATTTTGAAGACCTATCTGCAAATAATACACAGATATCAAAGTAACTACGTGGTATCCAACAATGAGAACATCAAAATTTGTTTTTAAGTGGAATGTTCATTATCATAATAAGTAGTTTGGGCCAGTTTCGTGATTTTATGCTTGGTAACTGCTCTATGCAACATGAGAACATCAATATTCAAGTAAACAGTAGGTGATGTCTATAACCAAACATGACTTCCAATATTATTTGTTTTTAGTAGGTGTCTGTAACCAAGCTCTTACAGATGCCACCTACTGATATTTAAATCAGAAGAGGCAAAGAACACTCGCACAGAAGCAGGAAAGGCTTCAATATTCATCATCCATATAGAATTTTCAAAAAGAATTTATTTTTCCAATTAGAAAGCATCAGAAACTAAGTAAAAGTAAAGCATCCCAAAATAATATATTCAACTACTAGAGAGACCCAGCACAAAACAAGACATAAAAATCCGACAAGATATGCAATGAATCCGTTAATGTCTATTATCTAGACATGGCCTACAAAGTATGTAGTTCCAAAACCCTACTTCAGAAGGACATGACACGGCCTTCTACTCGAGCACCGGAACTAATGACTAGATAGTATAATTTAAGGAGAAGGATGAGGACACATCCATAAAATGCCAAGAATAATAATATACTTGTTTAGCGACCAGAAAAGTTACCTCCTCAAACGTGAGGTAGATGTTACGAGCAGAAACGCAAGAAAATCTGGCAGAAACTATCAGAGTAGCACCTTCATTCTCCTGTAGGATATAAGCAGATCACTATCAGATCAATTGAATTAAACATGTCTTCTCCTTTTCCTTCTTAGTATGTAATCTAACCTTGCATTTCTCTCTATTATTTCCTCTCAATCTCTCATTCTTCTAGTATATATGAAATTTCATAAGTTAAACAGTTTTACTTATTAACAAACTGATAAAACGACAAACAAGAAGAAGAGAAAATACATGACATCATTTCAAAATGGGCACAAGACATCGTAAGATATTCAGCATCATTAAGCTACTTCTAAATACCAGGAGAGTAACATAGGCTGAGGCATTGACATGTATTCTTTTGGAGGATTTTTTACAAACTTTGGAATCAACCATAACTTTGATGTTTTTCAATGCAATACATTGAAGCTTAATTCAGGTACGGTTGCAGAACTGAAAGGAAATAAGAAGGGGTGAAAGGTTATGCTTTACACCAACACTAACTTTCCATAGAAAGTGAAAGGTTATACTTTACACAATACCACCAACACTAGTTTTCTTTTCTACCTTTCTGAGATTACATGCAGAGGAAGAGACACCACACTTAACAATCAGCGGAGGTCACTTCTAAGTTGAGCAGACTGGTGATATACGAGAGTAAAGATAGAAGATACTTGACGTCCTAAGAATGTTGGGCCCCTGCTTTTTTCAATTTACTAAAGGTGTGGACTGATTCTGGACATATCAGCCCATTAGAGATGTTCTATTATGCATGCTAAATATATCTGATATTGAGGGCCAGTTTATCTTGGTACTACCACAGCTGCCATGAGGACATCAAAAGAGTAGCCCCAAAAGGTTTAAACTTACATACCTTCTAAGTATCAGCTACAACAGTGGTTTAGGAGCTAGTGTAAATTCCTTCTGAACCAAAGTTCAGTTTAGCAGAGGTAACTACTTGAAGTATTTCTTGTTCAAGAATCCATGGAAAGTAACTAATTACCATCTCAATTTTTATTCAAAAGCCTCAAATTACTCATAAATCAGCATCCATTTCATCATGGAAGTTTTTGGAATTGGAATAACTAGGACAACTCATTCATGTCGTTTGTGATCACTAATAATACCCTAAACTTTAGAACCACCAAGAGTTGAGATGCCATTTTCAAGATATTGAAGCAGCAAATATCAACTTTAGAGTTTCACACGTCTTAGATTCCACAATTTGGAAGATGCTATATTCTGACATTCCTTGAGATTGTTTATAATTACTGAAAAGCTAACTTTCTCCTCCTTGACATAAATGGTTGTCAACAATGAAAAACCGGAAGTGCATGAGAGCCGGGCGATATTTACCAAAAGAAGCAGCTAAGTAGATGAGCCTTCTGGCACTTTATGTCATCCCGTCGTACTATTTTTCAAATATCTTTCCAATCATCCAGGCTTTAGAGAGGACGCATTTCTAATTTCTAGTTGTTTTACCTTCATAGAGTTGAGGTTCATAGTAGCTTGATGTCACCAGATGCTACTAAGAGAATTCCTCAACAACAAAAAAATGCTACAAGGAGATACAGTGGAGACAAAAAACACTAGGTGATTCTTTTCCTCTGTCCTAACCTTGTTGGAAAGAGTTACCTGGTACATCCATACTTGTTGCTGGCGGGAGGTGATAGGTACTCCGTGTGAAAAAAGTTAAAGATGATTTTTTGAATAACATAGATTTCTCTAGAATGTCCTAGTATAGAAACTTAGAAATTATCTTGAAGAAATATCTAGATATTCTAGAGTAGTTATCTTAAGGAAATATCTAGATATTTTAGAGTAGTTGCTAGAAGATAAGTTCACTAGAACTTTCTCATAGATGTATCTAGAAGAGTTTCTAGAACCATCCCTAGACAAGTATAAATAAGAGATGCCCTTGTACATTTGTATTCAAGGAAAAATCAAAGCACTTAAAGAGTCTTCTTTCATTACAAAGTTCTTCTTTCCAAATTCTTTTTTTAACTTTCTAGCTTCCTCTTCTTCTTTAGTTGAATCTTCCGATCTTAGTTAACGATCTTGGGCTAGCAGAAGGTTCTCGCATTATACTTTTCTTCTGCTATTCTCTACACTCCGTGGAATTAGTCAAGGAGTGCGAAAGCTGGTCCAAATACCACAGTCATAAAAAAAGTGTTACCTGGTACCTATTGCTAGTGGGAGGTTATAGGTACACCGTGGAATTAGTCGAGGTGCGCGAAACCTGGCCCGGACACCACGGTCATCAAAAAGAAAAATGCTACAAGGAGAAGCACAGTGCATAACTCCGAACTTGAGCATAAGGCTTTTGTCCAGGTCTAACTATCCTGAAGGACCTGAACATTTACTATAGGATCACCTTCTTAAACCTCCATAATGTACATCCTGATAGACGATCATGAAAAGGGGGGGGGGGGGTGGGAGTAATGAAGAGCAGGACAAATTAGGCAGGGGCTGAGAAAATATTGAGTTACATCAGTTCTACAAGATTTCATCTAAGGTGTGTCAAGTGTCTATATTTGTAAACAATATATGTCAATCAATTATGCCTAGATCCCATAAAAAGTAGGATTACATCTGTTTATAATCCTAAAGTAAAAATAGCTTAAGAGAAAGCAATTAAAAAAAGTTTACACCAGCAAGCAAGTAATGGGAGGAAAGTCATTGTTGCACCTCTAATAATCGTGGAACACTCCATTTGATGACATTGCGTACCAATCCTCCATGGGATTCATTCTGGCACTCAAATTTCTGGAAAATTTGACCGACCTATTACATACCTCAAAAAGATCAGTTCAGCTGAGTATGCATGTAACTAGCAAATGAAATAATAGGAGTTGATAAATCTCGCATGAACAGTAGGTTGAGAAAATCTTGACTCGTCATTGAAAAGAAAATAGAGCATTTTTATCTCTTTGTTGGTTCATCTGTAATTATATTAGATGGTAGTGGAATGGATTTGTGATTAAAAATAAAATACAACAGATAGTAGAGACAGATGAATGGAGATAGTCAAGAGGGCTTTGAGGAAATAAAGCTGTTTTTTCTTTTCCAAAGCACATAAGATCTGTGCATTGAAAAGTTATACTAGACTACTGGTTAGGAAGCTTCTTTGAACTACGACAATATGAGGTCATTTTACACATTATATTTGTTAGTTAAACTACAACTGATTTAGAAGTTGACTATTTATCTAGCATGCACCAAATTGAACCTGAAAGAATGGAAGCCTAGCAGCAGATTCAAAAAGAATGAGCACATCTGGTGCAGATGTATACTGCAATCGCCATGTTCCGTCCAACTTACTCAAGTCAATTTCCTTGCCAGCATCAAAACCTTCAACCACAACCTGATTATATCTCAATTAGTCAATACACTAGGATAAAGTGGAACTTCATTTTAGGCACGAGCAGCAGACCATAGCCTCCTCAATGGTGGATCGTTGATCAGCAGTTGTCACTAGGCCTCGTTGCGTATCTTGGATGATATTAAGCAGTTCGTATTTTCGGCTTTCCAGTTCGTATTCAGCATCCTGAGCAAAATCAAAATTAAGAAGTGCTGTGAACAACCCAAGGCAATATCTTAAAACTGTTTCGATGTTAATTGTTAAAACTAAAGAAACTAGAACAGTAGATGTTCAACACAAACAAGTGGGTAAAAGAGATCATGGCATATGAAAACAGTGAAATATTAACATACTTTTGCCACAGTCGATGACATGGACGTTGCCAAACATGTAACTCTTCCATGGTTGTGTACTCCTCTTATGATGTTTGAAAAGGAGACAACAGGTCTCACGCATAGGGCAGAGCTGAAACCTGCTGGAAAGTAGAAATAGTAGCATTTAGATCATTATCACTAATTGTGCTGAATAAACCTGCAATATTACAAGGGGAAGGATTATATGCGCAGGGGAATCATGCCTAAATTGCCAAAAGAGTGATATATAGGATTTAAGAGCTTGAGTGTGGGGTTCATCATCCAGCAATTTGTTCAAGACAATTCTATCGCAATTTGTTCAAGACAATTCTTTTACGTAATCAATTGTTGTCTATCTTATAGAAAGGAACATTAACATTGGCTTTTATGCCATTGTTTAGTCCCACAACCATAGCTAAATGAATGCAGCCAGCTCAATTTGTTGTTCATTTTGTATCAATGTATTCGAGTTGGGATATGACCTACATTTCAACCCATTTCAGTCCAAATAACTTTTTTAGGGTGAATCGACTCATTTATTAACTCAACTCATTTTGATGCGCCCAAATTCAGTTCAACTCGCCCACTTACCACCTATACTTATGACTTACATTTTCCATAATGAAATTTTGTTAGAGCTACTATTGCAAGAGCTTCACCAGAAAATGTCCATACATATACTTGAATCTTCAAAGTGGAAGAGAGCAATAAGCAAATTTGTAACAAAATACATGCAACTATAAAAAATAATAACATTTTTACCTGAAATCATTGGATAGCGATTAAAGTCTCAAAATGAGGCATGAAAACTCCAAGTAGAATCAAACTGAGGCAAACCACAGAATCAACATTAGAAAAAGTGAGAGCAAAAAAATCTGACAAATTAAAATACTTACCCAAAAAGCTGAGATTCTCAAAATGCTTAATTTAGCACTAAAACATCTCAAATTGTTTTTAGCCAAAGAAGAGGCTGGAAATACTGAAAGTTTTTCTGCAGCAAAAGCCCCTGGTTGATGCTGGCCTCATCCAAAATGTGTAATTATAGTTATACCCCTCATATATTGTATTATACTACCTTATGACTTGTGAAGTGTCTTTTTCTATTCCATTTTTTTTATTGCATTCGTACCTATATGACCCATTCAATTTTTTGATTGCTTGACTTTTCAAAATCATCTCAATTTTTCTTCAATACCAACATGAATCGATTGCTATTAGAATGTCTTATTCTATTATTTGGGAAACAAACATTATTCTGATACCAAAGTGATATTTATAAAACCAAATAGGTGTAGACAACCTATTTCTTAAAATATATAAAAAAAAAAAAAAAACTACAACTATCTAAAGAACAGTTGATAGCTATTCTATCACAGTAATCTGTTACAATCAAGTATGCACCTATCACATGACTACATCAAGAAAGAAGAAAAAACAATACACAACTAATTGACTGACAATTAGAATATCAAGGAATGCTATTCAAATTGTTTGTTCAGTGTTGTCTACCATATTTGTAAAATTTTGCCTCTGATGTAAATGTAATGTGAATGTGAAGTGTTATCTCTTTGCAAATCTTTTCACTCTAGAAGTGAGTCGTTTATAATCTAAAACCGTTTATTTTCCTCCAAATAATTTGACAGTATTTATATGTATGCATCTACTTCTTCATTCATAATCTTATTTCAATCACAAATTAACAGTAAGTTGATGTTACACAAAGATCATAAAAGAGTGTTAAGACTTTTCCATTAAAAAAATGTTTCATGTATACAATTTAATTTCAATGTTGGAACAAAAGAATGAATAAGAGTTACAAAATGTCATCTCTATGGAAGACATGTTAACAGCAACAAATGCCATCTCTCGTTTTCTTTGCCTTCTAAGGACTAATATAGTCAATCTTATGATAAGAGCATGCACAATTTTGAGCACCAATATCCTCTGCAACACAAGGAACCTCTGCTTTTCCATCTCGGTACCATTGTTTTCTTTGTTGAACTAGTTCACTGATGAAATTGTCAAGCATTTCTCGGGTGATGCCTGGCATAACAATTACATGTGCCATATCTTTGACGCATGAAAGTTGCCAACGACGGACAAATTCATGGTCACGAGGCCTTTCAAGTACAACTATGATGCTAAGGTCATTTAGCATGACACTTATCCCTGCTTGTTGAAGACGATCTTTCAAATATTTGGCATTGTCAAGGCATTTTTTAACATCCTTTTGCAGGCCAATTTGACCTTTTGCGCTCAAGCTATACCATAGGAAAATTGGAGTTAAGCCGTTACGACTACCAGAAATAGTGGCATCCACAGAAGCAATGTACTCGACATTTGTTGAGAGATTATTGATGTAGCTTTTTCTTGTTATTTGGACACCACAAGGCATTGGGCATCCTAGGAACTTGTGACCAGAAATTGTGACACTTCCAATTGGCTTCTTGAAACTAATCATCTGTTGAAATTGAACAAAGAATAATTAGAATGTCGCTTTGAGAATTAATTAAGAGTTTGTTAGAAGTAAGAAGCAATTGAAACTCACATTGTTTATAAAAGGGGTCATAAGACCACATAGTGCTGCATCACAGTGGATGTAAAACCTATCTTGTGAAAAGCCACAATCTTTGAGTATTTCAAGAATAACATCAACATCATCAATAGCTCCTTTGAAGGTAGTTCCTATAGTTAAAAGAACCATCAAGGGAAAAGTCGTAAGATGACTAAGTTCATAAAAGAAATAAAGAAAAAGGATAGAAGTTGGAGTAGGAATATACCAATTGTGACATTTATAATTGCTGGTTTATCCTTATTTTGAAGTAGTTTTGCTCTTAAATCTGAATAATCCATCTCTCCATTTACTGATGTGGTGATTGTTTCAGAATCCATTCTATACATTCTTGCAGCTTTGAAAACTGAATAGTGAGAATCTTTTGATGCATATAATATTCCTTCAGGAAGTAACTCTCTCCTGCACAATGATATTAAGAAAATTTAAGAGCACTGAAACAATATATAGAAGTTATTATATTATATAAACTCAGGTCAATTCAATATATGAACTTACCCTAACAAAATACCATGGAGATTGCCTTCGGTACCACCATTGGTAACATATCCCCAATATTGGTCCTTTTCAATTTCCCACAGTTGTGCAAACCAATTCAAAACAGCCACTTCGAAGTCTTTAGAATGGAAATCGACAGTGTTTTGAAGGAAAGGATCACCACAATTGTTTAGGTGAAACTGCAAAAGTGGTGCTAAAGTTGCATAGTGATCATAACATATGTTGACTGGATAACCTAAATGAAAATTAACTCGTTGGGTAAGTGTGTCCAAATAATTGACCAAGATAGTGTCCAGAGAGGGACCATCATTCTTCAATCCAGGCTCCATCACCTCAAGTTCCAAGTTCTTCCTTGGCCCTGCCCCTGGTGGTGCCACCTTTTGTTTCTTGTTCTCCACATTCGGGAACAATCTTCGCCGAGCTAAACTTCTGGGTGTCATGGCTAAACTTCTCGGTGTCATGGGTAATGGCTCAAAATCCTGTCAAGAATCATGATAATCCAATTTAAGATATAATAAAACATATTTTAATTTGTCTAACAAGGAGGTCGTACAAAATCCATATATTAGGGGGGGACAACAAAATTTTGCAAAAAAGCTTTTGGAATGAACAAACTGTGTGTAGTTTAAGAAGTGGAGATGTTTGTGGATGTAACAAACATGAAGATCGAGTACGTACCATTTCAAGTGAGAGGCTACCCATTCTTTATAGTAAGTGTTTTTTTTGTTTGCTTTTAGTCCTGGAGAAGCAACTGCTGAGTACATTTTGTTAATATGTTTGGGGTACTTATATATAGGTCTTAAAAGATGAAGGTTTTGTGCACCAACCACCCTTCTTCTTTCCTCTCTTTTTCCTGTTAGTTTCTCACTTGCTTATATAATTGCAAATGTACTTTTCCCCTGTGAGGTTTTGACCAGGCTATTCTTAGAAAGTGACTGCTCAACTTACAAGCCAATATTATGAATGATGGGTTGGTGAGATTAATGAGAAGA
Source organism: Solanum stenotomum (assembly GCF_019186545.1). Lineage (NCBI taxonomy): Eukaryota > Viridiplantae > Streptophyta > Magnoliopsida > Solanales > Solanaceae > Solanum > Solanum stenotomum. The sequence goes on from NC_064291.1 coordinate 44,343,967, forward strand.
CAAATCCAAATAAACTAAGCATGCAAAGACTATATAGTCACAAATTAAACGCGTGCGTGTAAATAATTCATTCTTTAATAAGAATTATAATAATGTTAATTCTCATTACAACCCATAAAATATTAATTCTCTATCTGCCTTGCATAATACATGAAATGGTTTTACTAAGTAGAATTAACACTGGATGAAAGAGCTAATGCATAATATACTATGAATAATGTTCATTTTTGTATATACATAAATACAACTTTAAAAGTGACATGTTATAATAAGTTGTTTTCCAAATTTGAAATGCTACTTTAAGTTTGATTTAAAAATTTAAAATTATTCCAAAAAAATATGAATAATTTTTTCCTAATATTTGGATTTCACTAGGATGCTACTTGGTGGATTCTTTGTCTGAATAAGTAAAGTGGAATGTAGCTACTTCACTCCACCAAATGTCAATAATTAGGAACCAAAGTAGTTAACTAAAGATTCGAGAATTGGTCAGCGGACAAAAATAGTTGGAGCTTTTCAAAGACGCAAGTTAACCTTTTGAATTGGTCTATTTTTGACTCTGTTGACACCAATTATAATTTAAAGATGTTACTCATATATAAATGAGTTACTAACAACATGTTGAATAATGAATTATTATTTTTCTATCGCAACTGTGGCATTGTTTACGCAAAATTGGAAGTTGAATTTTTTTATTTGGATTGCAGTTTTTTTTAAGGCAACTTCCGGTTTTTTGTGCAGCAATCCATTGGATTTATCCTGCAGTTGAGCTTGCAGATTTTTAATTTTTTTTTTTTTTTTAAAAAGATGTTAGATGTCACACTCAAAAATAGGGAGGCACGACTGACACTCTATATCGTATTCGATGGAGTTAGCCACTGAAACATATTAGCTAACTAAATTGCGTGGGTCCAAAAGATCGGGCAACACAACATCTGAAATACGAAGTCTGGACCGTTAAAGTCATGACCTGAATAACAATAAGTCATATAAGCAGTGATAGACAAACCAAAAATAAAGAAGTACTAGCTAGCCGACAAGGCCACAACTACACATGTCAAGGCTATGGACTAAAGATTGAAACCTACAAAAAGAAACCTAGAATATTGTGTCCACAATAACCTCTACAAGTGACATAAGCACTGTCAGGACAAGGCCCCGACTATATATACCCAAACTATACAATAAAAGTAAACACCCTCTAATAGCCCCAGGGTAAAATGAAATTACTAACTCACAGTTGAACCAGAATCCTAGCGGGTGAGTCGATTAGAACCCCTGTCTGGACCTGCTCACACGAAACAAAAAAAAGCAGCATCCCAAGCAATGGAACGTCAGTATGAATAAAAATTTACCGGTATATAAGACAAAAAGTAGAATTAAAAATAGCTGCTGTAAAAAAGGTAATAGAGATACCACCTAAAAATGAAACTCAAATAATCTCCATGATCGACATTTGACCTCCTACTAATCAAATATGTGTGGATACTCGTGGAATTATATTGTCGTGAATATAAATATATATATATATATATATATATGAAAATGCATAACATACTCAACCAAGTGCTAGCAATGGTGGTGTCTTCTGATAGCTAACCGACATCATATTCGCCAACTTGTGGTCATCTGTGTCTCATATGTATAAATATAGGCAATAAGTCTCATATCTCCCAATTATAGCTCCGGAGTAGAATGCATAACATGTCATGTCATGGATTTGTAATGCATATATGTTACTATAATCATATTGTCAATCTTGGCCCGCTGATACTCTTGTTCTCATAATCCTGCAATCACTTTTGTATCATGGGACCTCATATGTTTTCCGAATAAGCTTGAAAACTTGACTCGATTTTTAGAAAGATTACTTTGCCTTGAAGATGCTCATAAAAAACATAAGGTTTTTCACTTAGTTCCTATACTTGGTTCCCATATTTGGTTCCTAGAGAATTTATAAAAGAATGTATTTCAAAAAACAAGTGTTTTAATAGTTTAAAATTTTAAGTTATATTTGAGAGTTTTGAAAACCATGTGTTACTTTAAAGATTTTTCAAAATACACTTTAGCGGGGAAAGATGATGTCTTCCATAATCTTTTTAAGTTACACCACCCAAAGAAGAATATGAATTCATACATATGAACATATATATAGTCAAGGAAGCCGATAAAATGACATGTAGATGTCGAATATCCTATTTAATTACCCGAACAAGTGGAATATGATCAACATAATAGCATCATGAAAATAATACAACTACGATTCCAATGCACTTCACAGAAGATATTTCTGGCAATAGAATAGTAAAATATCACATTTGGCGTTTTAGGAATTTCCCAGGAGTCATGCTAAAAGGAAGGATGAAGCTTAGCCTTATACATTTCCAATGAACGCCCGAATGTCCGTAATTTCTTCACAAAAGTTGTTACTTACGTCATAAGCTTCACAAATATTATATATACGCACCTATAAATAATTTATAATTGAGCTTAAATCGACAGATTTTCATAGGGTCCTAACTTGACGAAACGTTCATAGAACTTCGTAAAAACAATCATAAAAGAGTCTCAAGATGATTACCTTAGCAAATCAAGTGTAAATCTTGAAGAACCATCAATAACTATCAAGTTCTAATTTCCAAAACTAGCTCCAAACACAGCCAATGGAAGGGAAAACTAATTGCAGCGTGTAGAGATCACGTTTCTAAGCACGAGGGCAAACTTTAATGGTAGAAATCGCTAAAAACGCACCTTCATCACTCAAGAACTCCAGTGAAACCCTCTCTTAAGCTTTCTTTCTGATTATGAATAAAAAAAAATAAAAATTTATGGGTTAAAACATCGAATATCAGACTTACAATTTTTTTAACTCGACCCGATTCGCAACCCGAATTTTGCTCATGAGACAGTCCGTTGTAAAACACTCATAACCTTTTATTCCAATGTCACTTTGATGTGAGGTTTTGTGCATTACAAACTAGACTCTTAGACCTTCAATATGTTATGTAGTGGGCCCTTCAACTTCTTGTAAATTGAGAGGAAACATCAAGAGGCATTTGGTCCAAAGTTTAGAAAATTTATTTAGAGAAACTTACAATAACTTTTGTCAATCTTTGTTTCGCTACTTTTCTCGACTTCAAAACTTAACATACAACCATTGTGCTATTATAATACCTCATAACACATTATTTTAGCACATTAGACAGTTATAATATTATCTCGAAGATACGGATTAATTTAAACCTTTCAAACGAGTGATGTACTACACAAGCCATTTCTTTAATCCAGAACCTCTGTTTGAGGGATTCCTTTGACCTAAAACTTTAGTTTAATTGTTTGATATTGCCACCCATTGCAATCTTATTCTCTAATGTACTATACCAAGTCATATATATTATGCAAGAATGAGAAAAAATATGGGATCTCACATTAGATTTGGGATTAATTGTATTTAAAAATTCAATTTTTTTTTTATAATGACTTTATATTTAACCTGACCAATTAGACACTCGACCATATGGAAAATGTCAAGTGCAATAGTCGAATTCAAGATCCCTTTTTAAGACATACCGAAAATTTAGAAATTTTTGTTAGTCTAGTTATTTCAAAATTAACTTTAGACCTATACGTACAAAGTTAAAGAAAATCAAATTAGATTTAATATAAATTTTAAATATATGAATCTAAAGTTATGCTTATTAAAGTTAAACTTCAGACAATTTGACAGCTTTTTGGTCTGATAGACTTAAACTTCAAATTCATATGTCTAATAATTGAACTACGAAACGTAACTTCAAACAAAAATGGGTATGGATTGTCGAGTTCAGAGCCAAAAGGGCAGCAACATTTTTTGAAAATTCCAAAAGGGTAACAAAATTATTTATCAAACCAAAAGGGCAACAAATTTAAACACCGTCTAAAACAGGGTTTCCGCCGCAAGGCGCGGATACCCATGCGTCTTGTAAGGTGCATCAACTTTTAGCCTTGTAAGACTCAGACGCCATGAGCCTTACAAGGCACATGGTCATCTGCGCTTTGCAACCTTTTTTTTTTTTTTTTTTTTTTTTTTTTTAATTTTGTGAATTGAGTTGCTAGGCTTCTATTCTTTAATCTTGAGCATTATCTTCTGTTACTAACCAAATTGATCTTCTATTTATTTTTTGCATTTCATTTTATGTGATATGAATTGATCGACATAAAATTTTTTTAAAAATTACTTTTCAAAATTTTAAAAAATTAAAAAATTATGTTTTTAAATATATTGGTTTGGAGATGACGAGCACTATCGACTTCTCACAACGTGAATTTTATTATATCAAAATAAGGACCCACTTCAGTCTTATAATCTTGATCACACTTGTTGCTTGCTTCAGCAACACTCTTTACTTGAGCACACACTTGTTTGCTCTCGTCTTTTCACTTGCTTGGTTTGTTGCTTACTTAGTTGCTTGGTTACATATCAAATAAACCACCTCTATTTATAGGAGGTGATGGAAGAATCTAGATAGATACATACTACTATATTATAGAATATTCCTAGCTATTTTTTTTCTAGAACTATTCTTTCTAGAACATTTCTAGACCATTCTCTCTAGAATAATCATTCTAGAGATATTCCTTCAATTCTCTACAACTCCGGAATATTCTAGTTTTTTCTTAAGTCAATAATTAAGTTGATGATTAATTCTTAACACTCCCCCTCAACACCAACTTAATTTTTCCTTTGCGTCCGTTGTGAGCGATTCTAGCTCTGCAAGCATCTTACATCCATGCCCTTTGAGGATCTCCTCCTTCATCGGATTATTCCAATCCCTATTCTTTGAAGCTTCTTCAAAGGTAGTAGTATCTTTATATTGTTAACCATCTCTGCTAATGTTGCATGTATATACTTTGCATTTGAGCATTTCAATCGTGTCTTCCTTCTTAGTTGAGGTTGCAGAGCTTCTTAAACTTTTTCTTGCAACAGTTATGGAGTTTCATGTACTCTTGTTTTCCATGAATTCTTATTTACTCCTTTTAAAAATATTTCCTCTTTTTGTGAGTTATATTTTTCACATACCTCTTGTTCCTATTCAGCCTTCTTTCTTTGTCATTCTTCTTCAAGTTTATATTGTAGCTCTTGCTCCAATTTCCTTGAATCTAGCAAGGAGACTTCATTGTACCACCATATTGGTGCTTCATCAAGTACCACATAAGTTTTCTCGATTGGCATGACGTATATTGATTCTAACCTTCTCCCTTCCATTATTGGTGTGCTTGTAACTTTTAAGTTTCGATATACTTTTACGTCATTTGGCCCAAACAAGACATAGTTACCAGAATCTGTTAGTTGTGATACAAATAATAAGTTTTTCTTCATACTTGGAACATGATAGACATTTTGAAGTTCCACTTGTCTTGACTTGATTGAGGCACAAACACCGTCTTGCCAATATGAGTTATTGGTCGATTAATGAGCTTTTTCTCATCACCAGTCATATGATTGGAACATCCTGAATCAATGATCCAATCATGTTCATAATCAACCAATTTCTCACTTATAGTTGCAACTGAAATCTCCTCTTCTTTGTTAGAGTCACAGGTGACGAGCTCCTCTTGTTGATTAGTTTCTTCAACTGCATAAGAGGTCTCGAAATCCAAACTTCTTCTTCATCTTTCTGGTTTTGGGAAGAAGTAGCTACATTACCTTTAGCTTTTTTGTACCAGCAATCTCTAGCATAGTGTCCTTTCTTTCCACAATTATAGCACTTCTCCATTTGTCGGTTGTTAAAGCCTTTCGCCTGCTTGTTTTGTCGTTGAGTTCTTTGATGCTGATTCTTTTGGTCTCTCCCTGGCCGTGAGCTTCTCTCTGTTTCTCTTTTTTGATAGTCTTTTCTTTTGGTGAAAAATGCTTTATCTTCGTCTTTTATAGTGAGACTTGATAATGGCTTCTCAGAATCTTCTTTATTTGCCAATAGATTTTCCAACTCAGATAAAGTTGGCTCTGTGGCCCACCCCCGTGTGGCTGTAATTATGCCTTTGTACTCCAACCTTAGACCATGAATAATGATTCTCCCCATTTTTGTATCCGTGATAGCATTCTTTGGATCAAATTTTGATATTTCATCATATAAAGATTTTACCTTTGAGAAGTATTGACTGATCGTCATATTTCGTTGAGAGATCGACAAAAACTCATTTTCAAGCCTTTGTAATCTCGCATCATTCTTTTTTGTAAAAATCATTGCCAAGGTGTCCCAAGCTTCTTTGGGTGTCTTGGCATTCTTAATTCGTTGCAATAACTCATCCTCAATTGTTACATGATACCAATTAAAGAAACATTACCCAGTATTCAAGAACCAGTTTCTTGAATAACACACACAATATACTTAGTAACAGTAACACCAAGATATCGTGGAAACCTTCCTAACTCAAGGAAGGGAAAAACCACATAGAGTTTTATATTAATTCAACAATTACAATTCAGTAAATCGATGAACCTAACTCTAAACGTTTACCCTTTCGATTAACTATAATCGAAACCACCCTCAACTCTCCAAGAAGTCAAACTCGCTTCTTGGTTACAAAAACTCTCAATCTCTCAACTAACTCTAACCCTTAACAAGAAGTCAAAACCCACTTCTCGTTTACAATTCTCACACACTCACAAGACTCTCACAAACACTGATCCAAGAACAGATCAATGCTACTCAACTATTTGAAAGTAATTCTAACTCTAGAATTCTCTCGCTTCTACCTCTCGAGCACTTTGGTCTTCGCTATGAATTTTCTCTCTTTCTTTCTCACTTTTTTTAATCTGGATTATGCAAAGACGACTTCTTCTGTCTTTGCTGTTGTCCTTTTATAGATTCTGAACTGTGTTTGAATCTGACATGTATAAGTAGAGTAGTCCTCACTGTGCTAGGAAACAATTTTAATTATTTCTTTTAATTGCAATACATTTTCCTTTTACAACTCAACTTATCACGTCTCTTTATTTATGCAGGACTTCTTTCGCTGATGGTTTTCCCTTTTTTACCCAATTTTCTTTTTAGCGCGAGAACTGAGAACTCTTCCTTTTTTATTTCAGTTTTATATATGCAGGTTGAACCTGGTTAACTATGTCGATCATCAAAACTGTATTAGATTTATCATTTTCCCCCTTTTTGATGATGACAAATCTACTCCACCTCTTGTTAAAAATCAACACTATATATGCAAGACAAATAATATCTTCCCCCTTTTGGCATATCAAAATGAAAAGTGGTCAATACACAGTAACATACTCTAACCAAAACTCAGAGTCCAGGAAGGGACAAAAGTTCAGAACAACACAGCAAAAGCAATACCAATCTAAGGAAATTAGTCATCTTTAACATAGGTAACACAAACATGACCAAAGTAAGCAAGAAAAACAACATGCACTTTACATTTTAAGCTCAGAAGAGCACCATCAAAAAATCCAAAATATGCAAACACACAGTAAAATATGTCAATGTCTTAAACAAAAAGCACAAGTAACTGAAACGAAAGATCAGTGTGCAAGAGCATTAATGACTAGGCTTAGGAGAAGACGATGATGAAACAAGGAGCTGAAGAACCCGATTCATGCGAGCGTTGTTATCAATCTTTTGTTTTACTAACTGCTCTTGTAACTTGGCTAGTTCCCCCTGAGACATAGTCAAGTCAATACACAAGGAGACATTTTTAGCCTGAAGAACAACAACCTGGTCCCTGACAGTTTTGAGATCACGAAGCAAGCTAGCAACGGGTCCAAATGCACGAAGAGAAACAGTAGGAACCTGATTCGGTTCAGCAAGTAAGCAGCACTCAGCAAGGGAGGACCTAGTCAGCATGTCTGCATGAGTCAAACCTCTAACCTCACCCATGACACAACAAATTTCTTGAACACTATAGAAAGAAGGTTCCCATATGCAAGTTGATGTGAACCAGGCTGAGGATCAACGATTCTAGCCATGTGTTTAATCATTACGGATGGCCAATCTATGGGATCCATGTTCTCCAAAGCATGTACAATGCCCATATCGCGAAAACAAGCCTCATGTCTTTTATGTCCCCTAGGTAAAATGCCCTTATGAACAGTCTCAAACTGCAGTTTATGAAAATGAGCCATTTAACCCTTTAACACCTTCCTAGCCCTAGTGGAGACCCTACCCCGGGAGAACTTAGAGGTAAGAAGATAGTTCTCACCATCCATCAAAACATACTCAGCAAGACCATTAGTAGGGATCTTAAGTATTTCCCCAAGCCAAATATGGTCGAAAACTAATTCCACCCCATTAATAGTAGAGGTTACAACATTCCCTTCCAAAACAGTGAGATTCGTATAAAATTCAACCACTTCCTTTTCAAATACCAACAATTTAGAATCAAGAAACAGATCCCCCCATCCCTGAAAGTTCAATAACCCAAAAACCTTCTTTACTGCATCTATTGATAGGATTTCAGTGTGAAAAGTCCTACCTCTAAGCACAAGCTTGGTACAAAAATACTTCTCCTTTCTAATTTCCAGATATTTTAGCATATTTTTACTCATTTTTTTGCAATGGAGGGGGGGGAGAGACAGATGAAACAGATGCTGAAACTTCCACCGTCTCAGAGTCAAGCATGACTGGAGAAGAGGGAGGTTGAACATGGGACTTACCAACACGACGAAGTTTAGTGTTGGATGCCATGACCCATTTCAATTTGGCCTGAGTTGTACTTCGTGTTAAGGGCATACAAAGAGAGGTCTGCTTTACTACGATGTGTTTGCGGGAACGCCGACATTTTTGGGGGTGTAGAACACTAAGGGGAACATCATCAATATCAAGCTCTTGAAAGAGGGTGGGTGATGGAGAACTAATAGTGGTGGTGGTGGTGGGAATGTAAGTTTCGATTGGAGGCGATGATGGGAAGATAGTGTGGCTAGGGTTTCAAGTTTCTGAAGAAGGCGGTGATGGATATGGTGTGAAGGGATCGTCGGATGCAAAATTTGGTAATGGGGATAGTTGTTGAGTGGGTGATGGATCTTTTGGTAAGGAGGCTAAGGATGTGTCAGTGAAATGGTTTTCTTCCCCCTAGACACTATTTCAAGAAATGATGGTGCCGACGGAGCGTCATTAAGGCGAAAGAGCTTTTATCATCAAAATACTCTACGAAAGGGTTAGCCATTGGAAAGTTTAAGATCTCATAGAGATTCGTGTTTGTTGTTGGTATGTGGGAATGGTGTTTTTGCAGAAGGGGTGAATGAGAGATTTTCTCGAAAAGAGAAGGTAATTATGGTGGTCTGACATAGATGGGACGGATGATTGACAGTTGGGTTTTTGAGGGTAACGTATGGGAAAAAGAAAGATGAATTTCTATTTAATGTGGTTTTCCGCATAAAATTATTGATATGGAGATTTATGAAAGAATAAAGGTGAACCAGGTTCCTTGTGCTTTAGATTAATGACATGATCAAGTTTACACGTGTAATGCATAAATGGAAACATAATGGAATGAAGTGCATACCTGATGTCCTGCGAACCTAATTAAAGCCATGTGAGCACTCTTGCCTCAAGGTTTTAAGAAACTAAGGGTAATATCATTAGACCTGATCAACATGTTGCGTCTTCTGAAAAAGTATACATGAAGCAAGATACTAAGACGAGTTAAGGAAATGCAGATACTTAATTTATTGCGCACACTAATTATGATCTGATTGAAAGGATTGGGGAAGAGATAAGTATTAATCCTGAAATATTAGCCCCAGAGTAAGTCGGCTTTTCTGAAAAGGTTCTCCTCCAAGTGCCTTAGTGAAAATGTTAGCAATCTGGTCATCAGTTTTGCAGAATGTTATCATGATGAGGCCTTTTTCAACATTGTCCCTAAGGAAGTGATGCCAAATGTCTATATGATTGGTACGTTTATTCTTTGGGACATGATTGAAATCTGGCACATAACCCAACATCGAACACAATATCAGGTTTGCTGGCGATTAGATATAGAAGAGATCCAATCATCCCTCTATATTTTGTGTCGTTTAACTGAGAACCAGTTTCATCCTTGTCAAGCTTAGTTGTAGTACCAATAGGGGTATTAATTGTCTTAGTTTCATTCATCTCAAACTTTTTTAGTAATTCCTTGATGTACTTTTGATGATGAATGGTTGTACCTGATGGAGACTATTTGATTTGGAGACCCAAGAAGAAGGTTAGTTCACCCATCATACTCATCTCAAATTCACTGCTCATTAGCTTTGCAAACTCAACTCCAAGTGAGGCATCAGTTCCCCCAAATATTATGTCGTTGACATAAATTTGAACGATGAGTAGATCTTGACCTTGCTTTCGAAGAAATAATGTATTGTCTATTTTTTCACGTGAGTATCCATATATGAGAAGGAGCGTGGATAACCAATCATACCAGGATCGTGGAGCTTGTTTCAGGCCATATAATGTTTTTTCTAGTTTATAGACGAACTCAGGGTGATCCGGGTTCTCAAAGTCAGGGGGTTGTTTCATATATACTTCTTCTTGAAGAAATCCATTTAGAAAGGCACTTTTTACATCCATCTGATATAATTTGAACTCCATGTGAGCCGCAAAAGCAATTAACATCCTTATTGTTTCCATTCTTTCTACGGGTGCGAAAGTTTCGTTATAGTTGATCCCTTTTTCTTGATTGTATCCTTGTACAACTAGTCTAGCCTTATTGTGTGTAACTTGTCCTTGATCATCTAGCTTATTTCGAAATACCCATCTAGTACCTATCACAGATCGATCATTGGGCTTTGGGACCAGGTTCCAAACCGTACTTCGTTTAAACTAGATTAGTTACTCCTCCATGGAGATAATCCATTATGGGTCTGCTAGAGCTTTCTTAATATTCCTTGGTTCAACTAAGGACAGATATGCGGAGAAGGCACACATATTCCTAAGTTTTGATCGAGTGTGAATTCCTGAGTCCAAAGGAGTGAGGATGATTTGTATGGGATGAGAGCTTTAATGTTGACAACTACTTGGTTGAGTACCCTGTGTGGGGTTCGTTATTAATTTACCTGGTTCTTTAGCCACCCTTTCTCCTGTTATATCTTCAGTTTCATGGGTAGCTGAACTTAGTGTGTCCTAAGGTTCCTTACGTCCATCCTCATCTGATTGAATTTCCTAGGGTAGCTTTAGTGGATTCATACCCAAATCTTCGAGATGATCTACCATACTTTTATGAATTTGATTCAGTCCTTCATCAAAGATGACATGCATACTTTCTTCTACTTGATTCGTTCTCTTGTTAAGTATTTTATATGCCTTACTTTGTGTTGAATATCCAAGAAACACTCATTCATCACTTTTGGCATCAAATTTACCCAGCATGTCCTTCCCATTGTTATGCACGTAACATGTACACCCAAAAGGTTGAAGGTGTGCTAGATTCGACTTTATTCCTGTCAACAGTTTGTAAGGAGTTTTATTCAGAATTGACCTTATCATGCATCTGTTAATAAGATAACAAGAGGTGTTAATAGCCTCAGCCCAATAGGATTTTGTTAGATTGCTCGATATCAACATGGTTCTAGCAATGTCTTCTAATGTTTTATTCTTGCATTCCACTACACCATTTTGCTGTGGAGTTCTTGGTGCTGAGAAATTGTGATCAACCCTATTATTAGTGCAGAAGTTCAGGAATTTTGAGTTTTCAAACTCTAACCCATGATCTGATTTGATGCTGATGACTTCACTATCAAATTTCTTTTGAACCAGTTGCATAAAGATTTCAAACATATCGTATGTCTCATCCTTTGTTGCCAAGAATATGGTCCATGTAAATCTAGAGTAATCATCTACGATTACAAATATGTACCTTTTTCCCCCCTCTACTTAGCACGCGCATTGGTCCACATAAATCTATGTGGAGCAGTTCTAGAGGTTTTGTTGTGCTAACTACTCCTTTTGGTTTGAAAGAGAATTTTATATTTTTTCCTTGAGCGCATGCACCACAGATTTGGTCACTATTCAGTTTCTTTTCAGGTGGTCCTCTAACCAGGTCCTTTGTTATTAACTTGTTAATTGTAGAAAAACTAATATGCCCCAGCCTCTTGTGCCATAGAAGAGCGTTTTCAGTGATGGAGCTGAGGCATGTGAGTGAATTTTCTGGACTCATTATCTCTGTTTTGTATACATTTGTGTGCCTTTTACCAAAAAAAACCAGTTCCTTTGTGGTTGAGTTTACCACTTTCCATTCATCAGCAGTAAATATTACTTTATTTCCTTTGTCACACATTTGAGATATGCTTAGCAGGTTGTGTTGTAATCCATTCACATAGTACATATTATCAATTGCTTGTTTGAGGTTGATCCCCACCTTTCGGATTCGTTGTATTTCTTCAGTTTTTTCGTTCCCAAAGGATACGTTTTAGTCATATGTCTGGAGCATGCGTTGTCGAAGTACCAATGTCTTGGCTTTCCTCCCGCTGAATCCTGCAATTATTAGATAGGGTTAGTTTTGGGTACCCAGATCCACTTGGGTCCCTATTTGTCAGAGAAAAGATAAATAAGATTTCTTCTAGCCCATAATGGAAGGGTTTTAGGTGTGGGAACCAACTTTGTGTTGTTGCCTTTTAGTATTTTCTGTGTTTTTTGTACGAAGGCAAAGTTGTTTTTATGTGCAGTTTGCTTTTTATTGCATGCATAACTCTTATGACATGTAAGTCCACAGTGGGAACACATACAATCTATGTTGGTATTATTTGTTTCATGAAAGCCTATTCCATGTCTTGTGGTAGATTGACGCTTTTGGATGCTATCGAGAAGTATGGAGGATCTGGTCCATCTCATACTGTGCTCTGCTTCCATTTTTGTCATGTGAAGTTTCTTCTGGAGATCTTCATTTTTTATAGTTATGGAGTCAAGTTCTTTATTCAATTCTATTAGCTCATTTTGCAGAAGACAATTTTGTTGTTCTAGGTTCATATTTTCTTCTCTCAAAGATGCAAGGACTTCCATCAACAAGTCCTTTTCAGAACATTTTGATTCATATGCATTTATGAGAGTATGGAATAAGGATTCTAGTTTTCCTTTTGAGTAAGATTCAAGATGTTCTTTAATGTGAAGTAGACTAACGTGGTCTTGTTTGTCCTCCTCTTCTTCTTCTTCTGATCCAACCATTGTGCCAGAATTGTATCCTGTGTCTGACAACTATTTTCAGTTTCACCTGGTTCAGTTATGGCTACTAGTGCAAGAAAGTCATTTTGTCAGTTTGCTCTATTGCAAGTAGGGATTGATTTTTAGTTTCTTCATCTTCAGACTCATTTTCTGACGTGCCTCCCATTGCATCAAATGCTTTCTTCATTGAGAGATCTGCCTCTTGGTTAGTCATTCTCCTAATTGTAGGAATGTACATGTCTCCTTTACTATCCTTTATCTTTTCCGATTATTCTTTTTATGTTCTAAGGCCCAGAGTGGACAAAATTTAATGAAGTGATCTGGCCTTCCATATTTATGACATAGTTGCTCTCTTGAGTTTTCAACTATCTTTTGAGGACTTCTTCTTTGAAATGTTTGTCCTCTATTTAACATTCTAGAGAACCTCTTTGTCATGAGTGCAATATTCTCATCTTCAAAATCTTCAGAGGTCGTGGCTTTAATAACCAGGTTCTTCTCCTTTCTTTTGCTACCTATTTCTCTCTCTTGATTTTTCTTCAGTTCATATGTAATGAGATTTCCAATGAGCTCATCTATGGACAATTTATCTGAATCACGTGCTTCAGTGATGGCTTCCACTTTACTTTCCCACGACTCTGGTAGAACACTTAGGAGTTTTCTGACAGCCTTTCCGTTAGGAATTACTTCTCTTAAAGAGTAAATCTCATTTATGATTGTAGTGAACCTGGTGTGCATATCTTGAATTATTTCCCCTTCCATCATTCTGAACAGTTCATATTGTCTGTTCAAGTTATCGATTTTTGATTTCTTGACTTGAGTTGTTTCTTCGTGTGTGGTCTGTAGAGTTTCCCAAATCGACTTTACATCTTGAAATGATGAAATCCTATTATACTCATATGGTCCTATGCCGCAGATTAGAATCTTTTTAGACTTGGAGTTATTTTGGATGGCGAGTTTGTCTGCAACATCCCATTCTTTTCTATCCTTAGGTATCATCGTGACTCCATCTTCTCCCTTCTTTATGGGTATGGTAAGACCATCCAGAACTACGCTCCAAAGATTGGGATTTTCGCTTATCAAGTGATTCATCATATGGTGTTTCCACAATCCGTAGTATTTTCCAATGGTGGTCGAGTTTGAGAGGCTCCTTCTTGTGGGATAGGTGGTGCTGCCATTGATACTTTTCAAGATGTGAAGCTTTTAACGAAAAGACCTGCTCTAATACCAATTGAAGAAACCTTACCCAGTATTCAAGAACCAATTTCTTGAATAACACACACAAGATACTTAGTAACAGTAACACCAAGATATCGTGGAAAATTTCCTAACTCAAGGAAGGGAAAAACCACACAGAGTTTTATATTAATTCAACAATTACAATTCAGTAAATCGATGAACCTAACTCTAAACGTCTACCCTTTCGATTAACTATAATCGAAACCACCCTGAACTCTCCAAAAAGTCAAACTCGCTTCTTGGTTACAAAACTCTCAATCTCTCAACCAACTCTAACCCTTAACAAGAATTCAAAACCCACTTCTCGTTTACAATTCTCACACACTCACAAGAATCTCACAAACACTGATCCAAGAACAGATCAATGTGACTCAACTATTTGAAAGTAATTCTAACTCTAGAATTCTCTTGCTTCTACCTCTCGAGCACTTTGATCTTCACTATGAATTTTCTCTATTTCTTTCTCACTCTCTCTTTTTTTGGATTATGCAAAGACGACTTATTTTGTCCTTGCTGTTGTCCTTTAATATATTCTGAACTGTGTTTGAATCCGACATGTATAAGGAGAGAAGTCCTCGTTGTGCAAGGAAACAATTTTAATTATTTCTTTTAATTGCAATACCTTTTCCTTTTACAACTCGACTTATAACGTCTCCTTATTTATGCAGGACTTCTTTCGCTGATGTTTTTCCCTTTTTGACCCAACTTTCTTTTTAGCGCGAGAACTGAGAACTCTTCCTTTTTTATTTCAGTCTTATTTATGCAGGTTGAACCTAGTTCACTATGTCGATCATCAAAACTATATTAGATTTATCAGTTACAGTAAGAACAAACATGGCATTTCCAGCTTTGACCTTCTACATTTTTGCTGCTTTAGCATCTGTTGGTGGTGTGGTGTCTGATCCATCGATAATATCCCATAATTCTTGGCCGAGAAAGTAATATTGCATTCTCGTGCTCCATGATCCATAGTTGCTTGCGTTGAGCTTCTCAACACTATTGAGAGTGCTTGCGAAATCTGCCATTGATAAGTGCCTCGTGACTTGTATACTCCAACAACAATAGCTTGTAAGATCTTCTTTGAGTTACTACCTCGCTCTTATTTACCAGGCTCTGATACCACTGGTTGGATATATTGGTTTGGAGACGACGAGCACTATCGACTTCTCAGAATTTGAATTTTACTATATCAAAGTAAGGACCCGCTTCGGTCTTACAATCTTGATCACTTGTTGCTTGCTTCAACAACACTCTTTACTTGAGCACACACTTGTTTGCTCTCTTACTTTTTTACTTGCTTGGTTTGTTGCTTACTTAGTTGCTTGGTTACATATCAAATAAACCACCTCTATTTATAGGAGGTGATGGAAGAATCTAGAGAGATACATACTACTATACTCTAGAATATTCCTCGCTATCTTTTTCTAGAATATTTCTAGACCATTCTCTCTAGAATAATCATTCTAGAGATCTTCCTTCAATTCTCTACAACTCTGAAATATTCTAGATTTTTCTTGATTTATCTTAAGTAAATAATTAAGTCGGTGATAAATTCTTAACATATATATATATATTACTACAAACGTATGACATTAAGGATAATGAATTAGGCCCGCATGAATAACCAAGTTTATATTAAAAAAAGTCTCATTAGTCTATTTTTGCAAAAGAAAAACTCATGCTCGACATTAAGAAATTATTTATACCATATGAAAAAATTATATTAAAGAATGACTAATTAATATTATTATTGAATAATGAATCTTTACAAAATTATATTTAAGAATTTGTAATTTCGAACACTAATTTATAAAATAATTATGATATTTTGATCTCTTGCTATAATCCATAGTTCACTCATTTAATGATATTTTGATCTCTTGCTAGCTATAACAATTATGATATTTTTATATTTGTTAAAATAAATACAATTTTTAAAAAAAAATTAAATATTCAAACAAAAATTTGAGTTTGATATCATAATTTCAAATAATAATTTTATATGACAGTGTCCAAATGACCCTAAATCGAACTCTCTAAAAAAAATTTACCCAATATTTCCTCAGAAGTCAGAACTGAGATTTGATTTAAGGTTTTTTTTTTTTTTTTAGCCTTTCCATTTATAATTCACTCCAAAAAGTGTTTATCTTTTGCAATAATCAATTGGTTTTTCAGTCAAAATTGATGTAAAAAGGACTATCTCTGTCATGTCATTATAATGGCCCACCCCACCTAATTTATATTATTTTATCATTATTGACACATGATTTATTTCTTAATCGGAATTTAAAAAAAAATAACTCACGTTGTATCTTAATAGAAGATCAGTTTGGTTAGTAACAGAAGATAATGCTCAAGATTAAAGAAACGAAGCCTAGCAACTCAATTCACAAAACCGTTTTTTTTTTTAAAAGGCTGCAAAGCGCAGATGCATGGGTATCCGTGCCTTGCGGCGAAAACCCTGATTTAGACGGTGTTTAAATTTGTTGCCCTTTTGATTTGATAAATAATTTTGTTGCCCTTTTGGAATTTTCAAAAAATTTTGTTGCCCTTTTGGCTCCAGACTCATGGATTGTCTCTTTTTGAAGTGTGATGTGGTACTCAATTTGCCACTTGCTAGACACGATGGAACCTAATCCTAGCTATTATAAGTAAACGTTTGCTAATTCATAAAAGAGTGTTAAAACTTTTTAATTTAAAAAATGTTTCTTGTTCTCCACATTTGGGTAATGGCTCAAAATCCTGTCAAGAATCATGATAATCCAATTTAAGATATAATTAATTAAATAAAAACATATTTTATCTATAGAGGACATCGTAACAAACATGAAGAGTACGTACCATTTCAAGTGAGAGGCTACCCATTATATATTGTGAAACACAAATTTAATTATAGCAAGTATTTTTTGTTTGGTTAGAATAAAGGAGAAACAATTGCTGAGTGCATTTTGTTCATATGTTTGGGATACTTATATATAGGCCTTACAAGTTGAAGGTTTTGTGCACCCCTTTAATTTCCTCTCTTTTTCCTCTTAGTTTCTTCAACTGTGTACCCCACTTGTTTTTTCTAAAGTTCCATTAAGTATATTTATTAGTATATATACTGCAAATGATGAACTTTTCCCCTGTGCGGTCTTGACCAAGCCATTCTTAGAAAGTGACTACTCAACTTACTAGAAAATATTATTATGAATGATGGGTTGGTGAAAGTAATGAGAAGCTACATCCAAATTTAGTTATACATGCAAAGACTATAGTCACAAATTAAACACGTGCTTGTAAGCAATTCATTCTTTATTAAGAATTATAATGGTGCTAATAGCAATTAGCAACCATATATTCATGTCTAACTACAACCAATAAAATGTTAATTCTCCATTTGCCTTGCATAAATACTATGAATAATGTTTATTTTTGGATGTACATAACTATAACTTTAAAAGTGAAAATCAATTGAAAAACAGGTTATTAGTTATTTTCCAAATTTAAAGGCAACTTTAAATTTGATTTAAAAAAATTATGATCAAGCTTTGATTTTCAAATAAAGTAAAAAAAAAAATAGTTTAGAAAGATAATGAATAATTTTTTTATGGTCAAATGAGTCCTAATTAATAGAGTATTTGGATTTCACTAGGATGCTACTTGGTGGATTCTTTGTGTACAAGCAAAGTGGAATGTAGCTACTTCACTCCACCAAATGTCAATAATTAGGAACCAAAGACACGGGTCAATCTTTGAATTGGTCTATTTTTAACTATCTTCACACCAATATAATTAAAGATGTTACTCATATATAAATGGGTCATATATATATATAATTAAAGATGTTACTCATATATAAATGGGTATATATATATATTTTTTTATTTTTTTAAAAAATAAAATTTTATACCACTAGACAGTGGTCTAGTGGCTTTTTATTAATAATAAACATAAAAAATTCTCAATATGTTAAATCATGAAAAAAAAATTTCTGTCGCAACTGTGGAATAGTTTACACAAAATCTAATTTGAAATTTTTATTTTGATTGCAATTGAGCTTTCAAAATTGATGTTTCTTTTTAAATGGATGTTAGATTTGAGATTAATTGTATTTAAAAAATTAATCTTTTTATAATAACTTTATATTAAGCCTGGTCGCTTAGACACTCGATCATAAATGTCAATTCAATAACCGATTTCGAGATACCTATTTAAAAAAAACCCAAAATTTATAAATTTTTGTTCGTCTAGTTATTTCAAAATTAACTTTAGACCTATATGGTCTAACTTAAAAAAATAAATAAAGATTGAATATAATTTTTAGATATACGAAATCTAAAGTTATGCTAAATAAAGTCAACCTTCAGACAATTTGAAAGCTTTTGGTTTGATAAGACTTAAATTTCAAATTCATATGTTTAGTATTGAAACTACAAAGCTTAAAAAATGATTCTCAGGAACTACTTAATACCTTATATAGTAATAACCTCATGTATTTACGTATCTACACTGATTGCTAATCGCTATTTCTACGGCTGAAAGGATCATTTCTGAAGATTCATTCCGAGGGAGGCTCATATAGTAGTGGACCAATTAACAAAATAAGAAAGAAAAATGAAGGATCCACATATAATTAACAACCAATCCCATAATTTAGAAGCATATCCTTCTCTTGTATCACATAGATTAGTTTCACTTTTGTATGAATAAACATTCTTATTATTAAATAAAATCCTTCTGTTCTTAGGGATAAAAACTATAGAACTTAACTTCAAAAGAAAATGTGTATGGATTTTTGCTTTTTTGAAAGTGTGATGTGGTACTCAATGTGCCACTAAACACGGTGGAACCTAATCCTACCTATTATTGGTGAACGTTTGCTAATTCATAAAACTGAAATTTCCAAACTTGAAAAAAATAATAAGATATTACAAGGTCCAAGTAAGCTAGAACCAAAACTTAAAAATTGTATAATTGTTTGTCCCATCTTGAAGTTGCTACACAAAATCGTTCTATCACCATATTTCTATTATGATCTCTAACAATTACACCACCTCCAATTCTTTCATCTCCAAATCTACACTCATCAGTATTTACTTTTATCCAACTCTATGAGTTAAGAGTTAAAATTTTGTAAATTTGTTGTTAATATACCTTACTTTTATGTGAAACATTATAGTTTTGCGGAGTTGGCTCCCCTCCAGTATGTCTATTGTCCAGTTAGTCCAGTGCATTGCTAATCAAAGGACACCTGTCTACTCTTAAATCTTAACGTCACAATTTATTTAATTAACACACACCCTTAAACCATGGTTAAAGGTACAAGATTTGACCAACATGGTAAGATATAAACATCCAAAGTTCTTTTCTTGTGTCAACATAATATATACTTATATAGACAAAAATCTTGGTCCGATCAATCTCCGCAGCTAGTTCTCTTTTAAAAAAAAGTAATATTTTCATAATGTTTTTGTTTAATTATGTTCATTGGTAATCACTTGTTATATTTTGGTATTGAAGAGTAAAATTTTAGTATGTATTTTTT
Source organism: Solanum stenotomum (assembly GCF_019186545.1). Classification (NCBI taxonomy): domain Eukaryota; kingdom Viridiplantae; phylum Streptophyta; class Magnoliopsida; order Solanales; family Solanaceae; genus Solanum; species Solanum stenotomum. The sequence goes on from NC_064291.1 coordinate 44,363,851, forward strand.
TATTATATTGGGATGATAAAAAATTAAACTTACAGTATTTTTTGTCTAATTTTTTTATATATAATTTTAATTTTAAATTAATTTAATTTAACTCCAGAAATTAATAACATCGATTTTTGAGAAGCAAAACATGATAATATTTTGAGACAACGGAAGTCATTTTCATTGTTTCATAGACAATTTAGCAACTCATCACAATGAATACTTTTTCGACATCGTTTCCCAACAATTAATCCATTATGACATTGGATTTATGTGTTCCATTTACAGATCTTTTGGAGAAGTATTTGGTTGATTAGCTGCAAACTATTTTTGGATGTTTATATCTTACCATATTGGTCAAATCTTGTATATACCTTTAACCATGGTTTTAGAGTGTGTGTTAATTAAATAGATTGTGACCTTAAGATTTAAGAGTAGACAGGTGTCATTTGATTAGCAATGCACTGGACTAACTGGACAATAGGCGTACTGGAGGGGAGCCAACTCCATATTTTTGCAAGACATCTAGTTTTCCACAGTTTCCGACAAATAATAATAATAATAATCTTTTTAATAATTAAAGAATGCAACTTGTTAATTTTAACTAACAAGCGAAAACAATACATATACAATTAACAATTAGAATATCAAGGTATATCATAAAAGAGTGTTACAACTTTTTAATTTTAAAGTTCCATGTATACAATTCAATTTCAATGTTGTAACAAAAGAATGAATTAATAAGAGTTACAAAATGCAATCTCTATGGAAGACTTATTAAGAGCAACAAATGCCATCTCTCGTTTTCTTTGCCTTCTAAGGACTAATATAGTCAATCTTATGATAAGAGCATGCACAATTCTGAGCACCAATATCCTCTCCAACACAAGGAGGATTGGTCTTTCCATTTTGATACCATACTTTTCTTTGTTGAACTAGTTCACTGATGAAATTGTCAAGCATTTCTCGTGTGATGCCTGGCATAACAATAACATGTGCCATGTCTTTGACACATGAAAGTTGCCAACGACGAACAAATTCATGGTCACGAGGCCTTTCAAGTACAACTATGATGCTAAGCTCATTCAGCATGACACTTATCCCTGCTTGTTGAAGACGATCTTTCAAATATTTAGCATTGTCGAGACATCTTTTAACATCCTTTTGCAGGCCAATTTGACCTTTTGCGCTCAAGCTATACCACAAGAAAATTGGAGTTAAACCGTTACGGCTTCCAGAAATAGTGGCATCCACAGAAGCAATGTACTCCACATTTGTTGAGAGATTATTGATATAGCTTTTTCTTGTTATTTGGACACCACAAGGCATTGGACATCCCAAAAACTTGTGTCCAGAAATTGTGACACTTCCAATTGGCTTCTTGAAACTAATCATCTGTT
>NC_064291.1:44365746-44382125 GCF_019186545.1 Solanum stenotomum
AATATATGAACTTACCCTAACAAAATACCATGGAGATTGCCTTCGGTGCCACCATTGGTAACATATCCCCAGTATTGATCCTTTTCAATTTCCCAAAGTTGTGCAAACCAATCCAAAACAGCCACTTCAAAGTCTTTAGAATGGAAATCGACAGTGTTTTGAAGGAAAGGATCACCACAATTGTTTAGGTGAAACTGTAAAAGTGGTGCTAGAGTTGCATAGTGATCATAACATATGTTGACTGGATAACCTAAATGAAAATTGACTCGTTGTGTAAGTGTGTCCAAATAATTGACCAAGATAGTGTCCAAAGAAGGACCATCATTCTTCAAACCAGGTTCCATCACTTCAAGTTGTAAGTTCTTCCTTGGCCCTGCGCCTGATTGTTCCACCTTCTGTTTCTTGTTCTCCACATTCGGAAACAATCTTCGCCGTGCTAAACTTCTAGGTGTCATCGCTAAACTTCTCGGTGTCATGGGTAATGGCTCAAAATCCTGTCAAGAATCATAATCCAATTAAAGATATAATTAAACAAATAAAAACATATTTTGTCTAACGATCGAGGAGGTCTGAGAGATAATTTCAATAATATTTGGGGAGGGACAACAAAATTTTGCATGCAACGAACATGAAGAGTACATACCATTTCAAGTGAAAGGCTACCCATTCTCGTGTAACACAAATTTATATTTTATAGTATGTTTTCTGTTTGCTTAGGAGTTAGGATAAAGGAGAAGTATTTCAATTGTTGAGTGCATATTGTTCATGTCTTTCATACTTATATATAGGTCTTATTGTGCACCAACCACTCCTTTAATTTCCTCTCTTTTTCCTCTTAGTTTCTTCAATTGTGTATCCCACTTCCTTTTTCTAAAGTTCTATTAAGTATATTATATATATTGCAAATGATGAACTTTTCCCCTGTGCAATTTTGACCAGGCCATTTCTTAGAAGTGACTATTCAACTTACCAGCCAATATTATGAATGATGGGTAGGTGAGATTAATAACAAGACAAATCCAAATAAATTAACACATGCAAAGACTATAGTCACGAATTAAACGCGTGCGAGTAAAAAAAAAAAGGGGCATATTAAAGACGTACAAAATAATACGTTGGGATATTACTTTTATTTTCAAAGTACAGACTCAATTCAATCATCTACGTTCTATTTTACCCGTTATTTTGCTCATTTATTAGTAAACCTCATTAACCTTTGCCAGATTACTATATGTATTTTGCAAAAAATACTTGAAATACTGTTCATGTTTGATACAATTTCAAAAATGAAAAGTCAATTGGAAAATACATTATAAGTTGTTTTCTAAATTTGATATTTTTATGACCAAACACGGATTCTCAAATAAAGAAAAAAAAATATTCCAAAGAAATGCTCCCTAGGTCTCTTTTTACTTGTCCATTTTTAACTTTTTATTTATTCATTTTTACTTGTACTTAAGAAAATACAATATTTTTTACCTATTTATCCTCAATTTATTTAGAGAGTTAATGCTTTTAAAAAAAATAGAACCTCTTTAATAGGTAAATTGATTTTGAAATTTTATCAATTAATGATAAACGGATAAACTCTCCATGTCAATTAGTAAGTGTATTTTGCATTCCCTATGATGCTACTGATTAGTGAGTGGATTCTTTGTCTGAATCCAAGAAAGTGGAATGTAGCTACTTCACTCCACCAAATGTCAATAATTAGGAACCAAAGTAGTTGGAGCTTTTCAAAGACATAAGTCAACCTTTCAATTGGTCTTGTTTTAACTCTGTTCACACTAATTATAATTTAAAAAATGTTATATAAATGTGTTATTAATATTTAACATGTTAAATATGAATACTTTTTTATTCTATCGCAACTTTGGAATAGTTTAAGCAAAATTGAAATTTCAATTTTGGAAAAACTACAAGATATAGCAAACATCAACATATATTTAAGATAAATAGCTATAATTTACTTATTTTATATTATATGGATATAATTAAATATGAAATAGCAAAGTTAATTAATTACACATGAATAATCATTTCTTTTCAATTTTATATGTATATTAACAAATATTAAACAACAAAGTAATTAATACACGCCTAATCAATTATGTTGGGCATGTTTTACGGTGTTGGTTTTCATGTTTACCCTCTTCAATGTTTTCTCTTTCAATATTCATATATCATCGATTTTTGTTTATTTTTTCAAAAATCTTTCTGATTGACTATCCTTTTGCATGATTTTAGGAGTGATTTTTGTGATTCATCTTCATTAAGTATATTTTAATTACATTTTTTCTTGTTTTTATAAATATTATATTTGTATACATCTGTATGTTTCATCTATTTTCATAGGGTTTCGATTGGAGATTTTTTCCATTACAATGGTGGAAATCAGTTTGAGATAATCTTTTTGTGTGTGTTTGTGTCATTCAATTTCTACAGTTTCAATTAGAATTAACCAAAAGGAACTCCAAAACTTTTTACTCTAATGACAGACTAAACAAAGCACCATCTTTTGCTTTGTATTTGTAGTCATTTGTATATTGAATCAAAACACTATGTTTGTTCTAAATTTGTATTCATATATTTTGTATTCAAATGTAAATATTTGTATTCATCTGTATTTTGTATTCAAATGTAAATATTTGTATTCATCTTTATTTTGTATTCAAATGTAAATATTTGTATTCATCTGTATTTTGTATTCAAATATGTATATATGTAAAAACGTATTCATAAATGTATTCATTTGTATTTATATTCAAATGTAAGTACTAAATACATTATAAATGAAAGCAAATTAATAGTTATATAATTGTGTTTTCTCTATATTTGTATTCAAATATAAGTATCGAATACATTATAAAGTAAAGTCGATTGATAGTTATAAATTTAAATTCATTTGTATCTGTATTCAAATATAGATTTCAAATACAATATAAATAAAGTCTACTTAACCATTATATTATTGTATTCATGTGTGTTTGTATTCAAGTGCAAGTATAAAATATAACATAACAAAAGACTAGTTGACTGTTACATAATTGTATTCATATGTATTTGTATTTGTATACTATTTTCATCTACATGTCTTTATATATACAAAAATAATTTTGAGATATATTTTTTCAACATACAAGTGTTCTTGTTTTTCATTTTTTTTGTACAGAGTTTGCATCTTCGATTTTAATATTTTGAATTTTCAAAATAAACAATGTTAGACTGTCACTTTAGACTACATATTCAAACTGGCAGATTTTTAGGAGTGATTTTAGTTGTTTAACATATCTAAAAATATCTTATTTAGTGCATTATAATTATAAATGTATTATTGTATAAATAATTTTTTTTTTAAAATACAACTAGATATAGACATAAATTGTAGTCATTTTTGGTAAATAACATACTTATAGCTATTGAACTTCAATAACCGTATAACTATAATCATTTTTGTAAGTTACTCGGTTTAGCTTTTAGATTTAATTTTTAATAATTTTTTTTTAAAAATAAATTTTCCAGTAGCACTGGAGGTGTTGTATATCATAACAAAAGTTTAAATACAACACACAGATAGAAACTATCCATAAAAAAAATGACTAACAGCACAAAAATCAACTTATTGCCCATCAATACTACAGCAAGAAGAGAAGCCTAACTAACAAAAAAAATTTTCCTTATCAACAGAACTCTATTTGCCGCTAAACATGATGGAACCTATTTCTAACTATTATTGACGAACGCTTGCTAATTCAAACAACTGAAATATCCAAACTTAAAAAAAGATGATACAACTTACAAGGTTCAAGTATGCTAGAATTCCAAAACAGAGAGTACTCAAAAATTGTATAAGAGGCAAGTATTGTATTTTGCATCATAATATTCTATAAGTTATGTGTTGTGTCTTTAAAGACTTTATGCTTCACTAGACATAAATTTAATTTCTAAGGACAAAAAGTAAAGATCAATCCATTTGAAAAATAAATAGTGTGATTAAATGGCTTGCATGTAATTAATATATGAGATAAGAATATACATATATTAATTTGTGTTTATAATTATTGTATTTTAAAGTACTAAAAATTACTCCCTTTGTCCCTAATTACTTGTTCACTTTTCCTTTTATAGTTGCCCCTAATCCATTTTGACAAATCAAGAAAAGACAAATTTTTTTACCTATTATACCCTCAATTAAATGAGTAATTACTTTGAAAAATGCAGAACTTTTCATCCACATCATAATTAATAGGGATAAAATGGTAAATTCACTATGTCATTAATTGATTTCTTAATAGGAGTGTCAATTTAAAAGTGGACAAGTAATTAGGGACAGAGGGAGTATCATCTTTTATTTCATTTGGAGAAGAGATACTTTGCTGTCATATTTTAATTTATTATTGCTATCCAAGAGTAGATTCCAAATATTTGAACTATTTTTTGTTTGAAAATGAACGATATTCATGTAATTTAATTATAAAACTATTTTTAATACAATGATAATTTGAAACAATTTATGTCAATTTAGTGGGTACATGTGCAACACACGTGTTCTGAAACTAGTATATATATATATATATATATATATATATTTGGACCAACAATATTTATGTGTATTCATGTACATCTCAGTAGTCAGTTCCCTTCATTCATAATCTTATTTTAATTACAAATTAACAGTAAGTTGATGTTATTCAAAGATCATAAAAGAGTGTTAACTTTTTCATTAAAAAATGTTTCAGTTGTATATATCATTCAGTAGTACAATATATCATGTATACAATTGATTTTCAATGTTGTAAATAAAAGAATGAAGTAATAAGAGTTACAAAATGCCATCTCTTTGCAAGAAATTGAATTACTGGATGATCTCGTCTTCTCTGCCTTCTAAGAACTAATGTAGTCAATCTTATGATAGGAGCATGCACAATTTTGAGCACCAATGTCATCTGCAACACAAGGAGCCTCTGCTTTTCCATTTTGGTACCATTGTTTTCTTTGTTGCACTAGTTCACTAATGAAATTGTCAAGCATTTCTCGTGTGATGCCTGGCATAACAATAACATGTGCCATGTCTTTGACACATGAAAGTTGCCAACGACGAACAAATTCATGGTCACGAGGCCTTTCAAGTACAACAATGATGCTAAGCTCATTCAACATGACACTTATCCCTGCTTTTTGAAGACGATCTTTCAAATATTTAGCATTGTCAAGACATCTTTTAACATCCTTTTGTAGGCCAATTTGACCTTTTGCACTCAAGCTATACCACAAGAAAATTGGAGTTAAACCGTTACGACTACCAGAAATAGTGGCATCCACAGAAGCAATGTACTCCACATTTGTTGAGAGATTATTGATGTAGCTTTTTCTTGTTATTTGGACACCACAAGGCATTGGACATCCTAAGAACTTGTGTCCAGAAATTGTGACACTTCCAATTGGCTTCTTGAAACTAATCATCTGTTCAAATTGCACAAAGAATAATTAGAATGTTGCTTTCAAAATTACACAAGAAATTGTAATTAGAAGTAAGAAGTGAAACTCACATTGTTAATAAAAGGGGTCATAAGACCACATAGTGCTGCATCACAGTGGATGTAAAACCTATCTTGTGAATAGCCACAATCTTTGAGTGTTTCAAGAATAACATCAACATCATCAATAGCTCCTTTGAAAGTAGTTCCTATAATTAAAAGAACCATCAAGGGAAAAGTCGTAAGATGACTAAATCCAGAAAAGAAAGAAAGAACAAGGATAAAAGTTGGAGTAGGTATATACCAATTGTAACATTTATAATTGCTGGTTTGTCTTTATTTTGAAGTAATTTTGCTCTTAAATCTGAATAATCCATCTCTCCATTTACAGATGTGTTGATTGTTTTTGAATCCATTCTGTACATTCTTGCAGCTTTGAAGACCGAGTAATGAGAGTCCTTTGATGCATATAATATTCCCTCCGGAAGTAGTTCTCTCCTACATAAATAATGTTTAGAAATGTAAGAGCACCGAAACAATATATAGAAGTTATTATATTATATAACATACTCAGGTCAATATATGAACTTACCCTAACAAAATACCATGGAGATTGCCTTCGGTGCCACCATTGGTAACATATCCCCAGTATTGATCCTTTTCAATTTCCCAAAGTTGTGCAAACCAATCCAAAACAGCCACTTCAAAGTCTTTAGAATGGAAATCGACAGTGTTTTGAAGGAAAGGATCACCACAATTGTTTAGGTGAAACTGTAAAAGTGGTGCTAGAGTTGCATAGTGATCATAACATATGTTCACTGGATAACCTAGATGATAATTGACTCGTTGTGTTAGTGTGTCCAAATAATTGACCAAGATAGTGTCCAGAGAGGGACTATCATTCTTCAATCCAGGCTCCATCACCACAAGTTGCAAGTTCTTCCTTGGCTCTGCCCCTGGTGGTGTCACCTTTTGTTTCTTGTTCTCCACATTTGGAAACAATCTTCGCCGCGCTAAACTTCTGGGTGTCATGGCTAAACTTCTCGGTGTCATGGGTAATGGCTCAAAATCCTGTCAAGAATCATAATCCAATTAAATAAATAAAAACATATTTTGTCTAACGAGGAGGTCGTACAAAATCGTGAGAGATAATTTCAATAATATTTGGGTAGGGACAACAAAATTTTGCATGTAACTAACATGAAGAGTACATACCATTTCAAGTGAAAGGCTACCCATTCTCGTGAAACACAAATTTATAGTATGTTTTTTGTTTGCTTAGGATAAAGGCGAAGTAATTATATTGTTGAGTGCATTTTGTTCATATGTCTTGCATACTTATATATAGGCCTTAAAAAGATGAAGGTTTTTTGTGCACCAACCACCCCTTCAATTTCCTCTCTTTTTCCTCTTTACTTTCTTCAATTGTGCATCCCACTTGCAATTTTCAAATGAACTTTTCCCTTGTGCAGATTTGACCATGCTATTCTTTGAAAGTGACTATTCAACTTACCAGCCAATATTATGAATGGTGGGTTGGTGAGATTAATAACAAGACAAATCAAAAAAAATAAAATATACAAAGACTATAAGTGACAAAATCAAACGTGTGCGTGTAAACAATTCATTCTATATATATATTAAGAATTATAATGGTGCTAAAAGCAATCATTCATGTCTAACTACAACCCATAAAATTTACATAATATAAATGGTTTTGCTAATTAGAAGGCTGGATGAAATAGCTAATTACATACTACTATGAATAATGTTCATTTTTGAACATATATAAATACAACTTTAAAAGTGAAAAGTCAGTTGAAAAACAGGTTATAAGTTATTTTTTAAATTTGGAATGCAACTTTAAGTTTGATTTAAAAAATTTATAATTTAACACCGATTTTCAAATTAAATAAAAAAATTATTCCAAAAGAAATATGAATAACTTTTTTTTTGGTCAAACGAGTCCTAATATTTTTGGATTTCACTAGGATGCTACTTGGTGGATTCTTTGTCCGAATCCAAGCAGAGTGGAATGTAGCTACTGCTTCACTCCATCAAATGTCAATAATTAGGAACTAAAGAAGTTAACTAAAGATAGATAATTGGTCAGTGGACAAAAATAGATGCAGTTTTCAAAGACCCAATAGTCAACCTTTGAATTGGTCTATTTTTAACTTTGTTCACACCAATTAAAATTTAAAGATGTTACTCATATATAAATGTGTTACTAATAGCATGTTGAATAATACATATTTTTTCTGTCGGGAAAAAACATAGTTTACGCAAAATGGGAATCTGATTTTTTTATTTGGATTGCAATTGAGCTTTCAGATTTGATTTTTTAAAAGAACGAATTTTAGATTTGGGATTAATCATATTTAGAAGTTCAGTTTTTTATAATGACTTTATATTTTGCCTGACCAATTAGACACTCGATCAAATGAATTCCTATTTAACACATACCCTAAATTTATAAATTTTTGTTAGTCTAGTTATTTGAAAATTAACTTTAGACCTATACGGGCAACGTTAAAGAAAATCAAAGATTGAATATAAATTTTACATATACAAATTTGAACTACGAAACTTAGCTTTTGTTATTCAAACAAAAATGTGTATGGATTTTGTCTCTTTTTGAAGTGATATGTGGTACTCAATTTGCCACTAAACACGGTGAAACCTACTACTAGCTATTATTGGAGAACGTTTGCTAATTCATACAATTGAAATTCCAAAACTTGAATTTTTTTTTTTGGATATAACAAGGTCACAAGTATGCTAGAACCAAAACAAATAGCACTTAAAAATTGTATAATTGTTTGTTCCATCTTGAAGCTGCTACAAAAAAATCTTTCTATCAGCTCCGATTATTTTATCTCCAAATCTACACCCATTAGTATTTATTTTTATCCAACTTTATGAGTTATGAGTTAAAATTTTACTCCTGTCAATATACAATACTTTTATGTGAAACACTATTTTTGCATTACTCATTTGATATGATTAGAGATACTATATTTCATTCCAACGATAGAGATTTTAGTCCCTCCATATTTTGCAAGCACATCTAGTTTTCCACAATTTCCAACAAATAATTATAATAATCTTTTTAATAATTAAAGAAGACAACTTGTTAATTTTAACTAACAAGCGAAAACAATACATATACAACTAACAATTAGAATATCAAGGCATTTTATTCAAATAATATCATAAAAGAGTGTTAAAACTTTATAATTTAAAAAATGTTTCATGTATACAATTCAATTTCAATGTTGTAACAAAAGGATGAATAAATAACAGCAAGAAGTGCCAACTCTATGAAAGGCATATTAACAGCAACAAAGGCCACCTCTCGTTTTCTTTGCCTTCTAAGAACTAACTAATGTAGTCAATCTTATGATAAGAGCATGCACAATTTTGAGCACCAATGCCATCTGCAACACAAGGAGCCTCTGCTTTCCCACCTTGGTACCATTGTTTTCTTTGTTGCACTAATTCACTGATGAAATTATCAAGCATTTCTCGTGTGATGCCTGGCATAACAATAACATGTGCCATATCTTTGACACATGAAAGTTGCCATCGACGGACAAATTCATGATCACGAGGCCTTTCAAGTACAACTATGATGCTAAGCTCATTTAACATGACACTTATTCCTTCTTGTTGAAGACGATCTTTCAAATATTTGGCATTGTCAAGACATTTTTTAACATCCTTTTGCAGGCCAATTTGACCTTTTGCGCTCAAGCTATACCATAAGAAAATTGGAGTTAAACCGTTACGACTACCAGAAATAGTGGCATCCACAGAAGCAATGTACTCCACATTTGTTGAGAGATTATTGATGTAGCTTTTTCTTGTTATTTGGACACCACAAGGCATTGGGCATCCCAAGAACTTGTGACCAGAAATTGTGACACTTCCAATTGGCTTCTTGAAACTAATCATCTGTTGAAATTGAACAAAGAATAATTAGAATGTTGCTCTGAGAATTACTAAAGAGTTTGTAGAAATAAGAAGCAAAACTCACATTGTTAATAAAAGGGGTCATAAGACCACATAGTGCAGCATCACAATGGATGTAAAACCTATCTTGTGAATAGCCACAATCTTTGAGTGTTTCAAGAATAACATCAACATCATCAATAGCTCCNTAAATCATAAGTTTTAATCGGTTTTCGAAGATTCAGTCATTTTTCCTTTATATATATTTTAAAGTAGAACAGAAATGGCGACTCTGCTGGGGATTTAATTAAGTTCTAACCATAAGATTTGACTTGTTTGACTAATTGTATTAATTGCTAAATTGTTTATCTGCTCTCAACGTGTTTAAATTGATATAACTGTCATTGCATTTCATGACATATTCTCTTGTATATATAATATATTAAAGAACGGTTTTGCGGAACCGCAACCGGACTTTTTTATACTCAACCCTTTTTCGGAATGATCGGCAATTTATTGGTTCGTCATGCGTCCAATGGTTGTCGTGAATTTCAGCCTAAATTGTCCACTTGGGTTCCCGGTCTCTCAAAAGTCATTCTTAGTCAACTAGCGTAGAGCGAAACCAAATCTCAAATTTAGCACATTTTGAACTAAGTTGACCTAACACCTAAGGCGTGTTGGGCCCATTAGATGCCCACCTTGTGTCTATTTGACCCATTTTGGTCAATAAAAGACAATCATGCTTATTTGTTTAAATTTGAAGGATATATACGTTATTTGAAAAATCATTATCCTCTAGGGTAAGAGGTAGATTATAGCTTATTCTAGCCGAAGGAATAGCTTCACAAGCTACTAGTCCATCTGAAGGAGTCGACACTCGAAGATGACAAGAAGTTCAAGAACGAAGATCCTTCCATTGAAGCATAGTTTAAAATTGTACCCCCGCGCGGGACTGATTATTTTGTATCCCATTTTCCCTACTATGTATCCCCATTCAGTTTATTTACAAAACATGTACAAATTTAAGTTTTGGGGGCAATGAAATATTTCAAATGACGTATACATCCCTCAAATCATTAGGCCTACCCTTGGCACAAAAGGGTCACATATCTGTTTAAAATACACAATAATTGTTTATGTGTTATAACTGTTTGTGTAATTATGTTGCTTTATTCGAAGATATTCTAGCCCACTCCTCTTCAAATTATTTTCTAGAACCCTTTAAGCGCAAATATCAAGTCACTATCAAAGTGCGTCCAAATACTCTTCGAGTCTTTAGTTTCACAATAAAATTCGAACTTTCTCATCAAAAAAAAAAAAAAGGTTGACCCTTTATCTCAAATCGGATGAGATTAAAGTTGGTCGAACTACGTAGTACCTGAATTTTCCCTCGTGAGATACGTAGGCAACCTTCCAAGGTTCGGTCCCCATTTTTGAGAAATTTTATATTTTTTAACTCTTACACAGAAATCAGAGTTACATCTCAGTCAAAAATTAGAAATATGACAATAAAAGATACAATCAACTTTGTCTCGACTCAAGTTGACATTTATGATTCACTAAGCTCAAAATCAAATAGACAAATTCAAGTCTATTAAGTTTTTTCTATATCCGTGGGCTAGTCTATCTTCAAGTGGACCAGCTCTTATGTGCTTGTGGTCATATGTGTGATATTTTATATTTTTTTTTATCATCTACATAGACTAACACGTTTATTTTTTGAGTTATTTTTCTTTGACAGGCACTTAGAACTGGTCTGTGTTGATAAGCTGGCTGAACACCCTTATTTTACAAGATCTAAGGCTCCCAAAGATCCCTTCCCCGATCAAAGTTTGCAAAAAGGAAAGACAATAATGGGTGATAACAATGACGAGATTAGCTTGACTGATGTTGTCGTGGCTCAGCCCGCCACCACTGATCAAAATGAATTAATTATGCAGTTGATGCAACAGATCACCGAGATGAGGGTCGAAATGCAGAGAATGCAAGATCTTCCTAATTCGGTTTTTGCTTTTAAAACTCTAGGAGATGGGAGACCTCCATTCTACTTTCCTCCTTCGAACGCGGAACAGGCTCAAAACCCTCCCTCCAATCTCGCTCAGAATCCCTCAACCATCGACCCAACCGTCCTAAATCCCCACCAGGCCTCCGTTTCTTACCAAGCACCACCTCCTCCTCAAGGTACCAACCCCCAAACCTTCCCTTCTCATCAAAATACCAAACCGCAAGCTTGCCCTCCCCCTCAAAATCAAAATGTTAACAATCCACAAGCATTCCCCCATCACCATAATCAACATACCAACCCCCAGACTTTCCCCCAAAATTACCAAGTCACTCAAAATACCCAGAGTCCCTCCATTGCTCCGCCATTGCCTCAAAAGACTACCTTTCAAATCCCAATTCCAAATGAACCCTATGCCAACTGTTCCGAGCTTGATCACTGTGAGGAACAAGAGAGAGAGTGAAGGTCGAAGGAAGAGGCAGTCAAGCTGAATATGAAAGAAGAGATCAGGAAAGCCATGAAAGAGCTGCAATATATTCCTGAAGTCGATGGGTTGAGTTACGAGGATCTGTGCATCCACCCGAATTTGGACCTCCCGGAAGGGTTTAAAGTACCAAAATTTGACACGTTCGGATGAACAGGGAATCCTTTGGCACACATGAGGGCTTACTGTGACCAGCTCGTGGGAGTTGGAAGGAATGAAGCTTTATTAATGCGGCTTTTTAGCCGAAGTTTGAACGGAGAAGCATTAGAATGGTTTACCTCCCATGAGACAAAACAGTGGTCTAGCTGGAATGCATTAGCTAAAGATTTCATCGAACGGTTTGCCTACAATGTGGAGATCGTTCCTGATCGTTATTCTTTGGAGAGAATTAAGAAGAAATCCACTGAAAGCTATCGTGAATATGCGTATAGATGGAGGAAAGAGGCCGCTCGGGTTCGACCTCTCATGTCTGAGAAGGAGATCGTTGAAGTGTTCATACGCATTCAAGAGCCAGAGTATTATGACAGGATAATGTTGCTTATTGGAGCAAAATTTGCGGAGATAGTCAAGGTAGGTGAAACTATCGAAGATGGGATTAAAACTGGAAAGATTTCTCGCATTGCCGCCCCAACCGAATCTTTAGGACTGCTGAAAAAGAAAAGAGAGAATGTGTCTTCTATTTCCTACGCATCTGATGAAAAAGGGCACTTCAGAAAATCCTCACCTTATAAAGGTCATTCTCAAGCTCCACAAAATTCATATCTAGCTTGCTATACCCAATTAGGTTATCAAACTCCACCAACGAGTTACCAAATTTCATCTCCTAATTACCAAACTCCACCTCCACATTACCAAAATACCCATCCATATTACCAAGCTCCATCAGTTAATTGTTCAAATATCCAATCAAGTTATCAAATTCCACCCCCGTACTACCAAAATACTCCTCCTAGCTACCGAGCTCCACAATACCCAAATTTCCAAACGCAAGCACCAACTCACCAAAATCCTCCAAACTACCATCAAATACGTTCACATCCAGGAAATAACTACAATCTTCCTCGCCCACATGTTGGAAAGAAACCTTCTAGAGTCTTTACTCCATTGGTTGAGAGGCGGACACAACTTTTTGAGAGATTAAAATCAGCTGGCCTAATACAGACAATTGATCCAAAAAATATCAATGTCAACTCCAAGCTTTATAGATCCGATCTTCACTGTGCTTACCATTCAGGAGGTGCTGGGCATATTACTGAGGATTGTATCAACTTGAAGCATAAAATTCAAGACTTGATAGATCAAAAGGTCGTCACTCTTCAGACTGTCACTCCTAATATCAATAGTAACCCCATGTCGAATCACGGAGGGGTGACTATTAATATGATTGAAGTCGAAGAAGATTTGAATGTGGAGAAAGTTATAATCTCAGCGATTCTTGAAAAGCTCGAGAAAGTCATAGCCTTTCCAACCAAAAGAGAGAAATCCAAATTTGTGATCATGGCAGCTCATCAAACTTTGCTTTAGTGTCGAAGGAGGGTCAGAACATGCAGAAGATCGATCAAGCTTTTCCAAAATCATTGTCTCACTTCTATCAGTCTTTTCCAATGCAAAATGGTCTAAGGGAAGGAATAAAAAATGGGTTCAGAGAAAGTGATATTGTGCTTGAAGAGATGATTGAGACATCAGTCATACTAGACAACGAGCCAAAGGAGCAAATGCCCAACTGGACATCCCATTCGCTCTTGAATCCTAGCTCGTCTTGGTAGACATATACAATTTTATATGTTATTTCTAAATTTGGTGGTGTTTCGAATGAGGCTCGAGACTCATCCTTTACTCAATTTTTGCCTCACTATGTTTTAATCTCCCTCCTGATGTCTTAAAAAGGCAAAATGATTTATCGTCATGGCAAAAGTGCTTATTTTCTTATTTCAAACGAAAACCTCCTTTATTGCAAAAATTTGATTTACTTGCTTTATATTTATCTAACAACTTTTGTATATGATTTCAGTGGAAATATTTTCAAATCTGTCAATATCATGTCATGTCACAAGCTGAATGAACAAAATGGGATAGATGCGGAGGAATCTGAGGACTATAATGAGAAGACCATGGTACCCAAACACTTGGTTGGGGAGTTCAGACTGTTTGAAAGTCACGATAAGCTGAATTCAGAAGAGATCGGAATAGTGAATCAGGAAAATGATAAACGCATCAGATAAATCAAAATTGGTGCCTATCTGACAAAAATGCAAGAAAAAGAACTCATCAGTTTCCTTGGAGAACACATCAATGCATTTGTTTTATGACATCACATGGTTGAACATGAACATTGGATCTCATAAGTTATCAATCTACTAAACTGTTGTTAAAAGACACCATGTATGAAGACTCGATTTCTATGTTTTCCTTGTAACTGCCTTTATTTGCTTTTAATCCTTTATGTTTAGAATTTATCCCTTTGTAATGAACTACATCTGACCTGAATTCTCAAGAATGAGATACGTAGGCGGCCTATGTCGGCCTCGGTCACCCATTTATCCCTTTTAATGTATTTTCTTTTGGACTTGAGCTACGTTCGACCTGAATTCTCAACAATGAGATACGTAGGCGGCCTGTGTCGACCTCAGTCATTTACTTATTAAAATTTCTTATTCTATTAATCCTCGGGAGGGAAACTACATTTGACCTGATTCCTGCCTCAACAAGATACGTAGGTGCCATAACGGTTCGGTCATATCGCCCATAAGATTTCTATTTTTCTTTGCAATAGAAATTGGGACAGAATTTTTGAGAGGGACTCAAAAATTCTAAAGAGTAAGATATTTTCTCCAACAAGTAAAGATTAAAGATACATTATGAGTTGCAACTGGGACAAAAATTTTGAGAAGGTCTCAAAAATTCTACAAGTCATATATCAACAGTTTGAGATACCCCAAGACATCTAACTGGACATAATTTTTTTAGGATGGACCCAAGAATTTGTTCAAGCATCATTAGAAGTTTGTAGTCAATTTTGAATATTTTGAGCATATTAGAAGTTTAAAGCTGGCTTCAAATAATCTCTGGCATCGTTAAAGTTCATAGTCAACTGCAACAATCTCCGACACCTTTGAATGTCAGAGTCAACTACAAAACTACTCGATTATAGTAGATTTCGGAAGAACCATGTCAGAAATTTCCCAAGCTTTAAGGATTTTTAAGTTCTCCAAAACGGACTATCGGATACATCGAAGTTTCAAACCAATGACATTCGTTTAAGCTTAACGTGACATGACACTTGACAGTGACCTTTTTTCAATTACAACTTTTTGAAAAAAAAATAGTTTCTTAAAGATTTTATCTATATGTTTCAAATATTTTTGAATAAAATGTTTTTCCTTGTCTATCGAGAAGCAAGAGATTAGAGTGATCAACTGAAGATAGCAAGACAAGGAGCAAGTAATTGAAGAAGTCAACACAGATCAGTTTGTTTTAAAAAAAACTAACAATTTTTCTGTGGATGCAGGTCTATAAGATTGCTGAAAGTCATGAAAGTTTTTCAGAAGAAAAAGAAAGAGCTCTGAATACGAGCAACGACGCCTCGTTTAAATTTTCAGCAAAACATGAGTCACAATGAAAACAATGTGTTCAAAATGGGAACAAGTGAAAGCATCACTCTCAACATATACAAGCATTTTCGATGACACGAGATTACATTTTCAGCATTAAGAACGTTTGAAGAATATTCACAAATTCTATCAATATTAGACATGGTAATGTGAAATACCCAGAGGGGCATCGTCTTTACCACCCGAGTGGACATTTCTAGAGTATTATCAAATGAGATAATACCATCACCCAGAGGGACATCATCGTTATTTTATCAATGGAATATCATCATTCTATCGACGAATCTTCGTTATTATTGTTATTATCCTACCAATGGATCGACATTATCCTATCAATTGATCATCAACGTTATCCTACCGATGGATCATCATTATCCTATCAATGGATCATAAGCGTTATCCTACCAATGGATCATCATTATCCTATCAATGGATCATAAACATTATCCTACCAATGGATCAACATTGTCCTACCGACGGATCTTCATTATCATTATCCTACCAATGGACCTTCATCAGTATTATCCTATCAATAGATAATTGTCAATCATTATTTATCGATGGAGCATTATCATCATATCGATGAAGCATCATCATCCTACCAATGGATCAACATCACTCTATCAATGGATCATCATTATCCTATCAATGGATCATAAGAGTTATCCTACCAATGGATCATCATTATCCTATCAATGGATCATAAACATTATCCTACCAATGGATCAACATTGTCCTACCGACGGATCTTCATTATCATTATCCTACCAATGGACCTTCATCAGTATTATCTTATCAATAGATAATTGTCAATCATTATTTATCGATGGAGCATTATCATCATATCGATG
>NC_064291.1:44385007-44390646 GCF_019186545.1 Solanum stenotomum
TTTATTTTATGAAAGATGTGATTGCATATTGTTTAAAATGGACAAGTTTGTGATCTCACCACTGCCTACTGTTTTCTTTTGATATGAGACATACATCTAAGATACAAATCGATTTGAGTGTTATATGTTATTGTTGCTTTGATTTCATTTTATTTTGAAAAGAGATGGGTTGATGTATCCTACCAAATTCACCAAGAGTTTTCCTATTTCTATAGCTTGCAAATATGTGATTGTTTGCTACAAGTTTAATTAGTTTGTCTTAACTTTAGGATGTTTTCTTTCATGCCTTGTTCTTGATGTCATAGTGTGAAGATATGAGGCAGTGTTGAACTCTATGTTTCAATTAGTATTGTCAAAAGGTGCCGAAAATGCTTATTTGAATTCCTTATTAGGAAGGTTGATGCCATGTAAGACATTCTGTCATTATGCAAATTAGTCGGTATAAGCATCGAACATGTTTCTGTTTGAATGGGTTCTTTTGCTTTGACATTAATCTCATGTATGCATTTTTTCTAAAAAAAATAATATGACAAATTGTGACCGAATAGTTTAGGCAAAGGTGTATGCCAGCTACTCTAGGATACGTAAAGTTTTTTTTTTTTGGCTAAGGTTTGCCTTCTAACAGTTTTCTCATTTCACAAATTTGAAGTGGTAATATGTTTGTCTCCTATTTTTTTTTATGTATTGTTAATATGTGACATCTTGTGGTATTGTTGCCAATTTGCTTTGATTTTATTTATCTTTCTTTTGACATGAAACTTATCTAAACCTATCTCGTTTCAATGTTACTTGTTTATTATATCAAATTCATTCATTAGTCATTTTCTAATCCTTGTCTTTATTTCTTGCATGAGCTTCCTCGGTTTGAGTCCATTTGACTCCCTTTTATTCCTCTCCTTGCATCTCGAGTTGGTTCAAAACTCAACTCTCATCTCGAGTCAGCCGGCCTTTGAAACTGACGGACAGGTTGAATGCACTTAAAAGGGAGCTGGAAATTGAACTTTCAGGTCTTAAAAAACCAAAAGAAGGCAGTATACATGACCTATACAGCTGTATACACAAGTATACACGAAAAAAACAGCGATATACAGGTCCAAAAATTGAAACAGGCATTCTGGAAGTTGAATTAGGTTGTATANTTGAAACAGGCGTTCTGGAAGTTGAATTAGGTTGTATACATTTGGGATACAGCCTTATATACAAAAAAAATGGGCTGGATTCATACGATATACACTAGTATACAACCAGTGTATACAAAAACGGGAATTGAGCCTAATGTCACGGACTTAGAGTGTTGGCTAAAGCTCCGTGCGGCACTTGACAACTTACTCACGAATCTTTCACGATCTTGTAAGCTCAAGTAAGCCTTTTATGACTAGATCGCTAAGAGAATGAAAAGGAAGACTTAGAGAATTTTGAAGAAGGCTTTGTATTAACTTAGAGAATACTTTACACTTGCTTGCTTGGATGGATTCTTGGTTGGTTTCTTGGTTGGTTGCCTTGCAAATGAATGGCACCCCCTATTTATACTAACTCCTAAGGACTAAAGTGTAAATTAAATTTACTTACAAGTCCCTAAGATATTTACACAAAAGCCCCCTCTCTAGAATTCTCTACACGAGAATTCTAAGGCTTTCTTTAGAAACTATCTAAATTATTCTAGAGAATTCTAAGGAATTCTCTAGCCTTCTTGAATTATCTAAAAGGTTCTAGAGTCTTCCGGAAACCTCTCCACAACTCTAGACCCTTCCGCCCCTATCCGGACACAAAATTCTACTGCAAAGTGGCGGGACGTGACACTAAGCCCAAATTCAATTTCTCCCTACTCTTTAACTATTTAATTATGATTATTGATTATTTATTTTTTATCGTGTGTTGACTCTAACTTTAAATTGTCAACTAACCTAATTAAATTCCCCAAACGATAAGTTATTCTCTTTACATTGGATTACTTTTAATACATTCTTTTATTTGTTTTTGTATTCATTTTATCTTACTAATCAACTATATTGGTCATATTTCATTTTAATTAAATCTTTTGTTTTTAAAAGGACATGTTTTTGAATGCCGCTTCCTTTAATCATTTTGCTTATTTAAATGGTTTTAAGTTAACACTTTTCTCAAATGAACTAAAATAAAATAAAATTGTGTGTGTTCTCTTTTTATCAATTGATTTAAAATGGTCTCATGTTTTAATTGGTTCAAATTATTATCTTAAAAAAATGAATTAAATAAATTTTAATTAATCTAGTTTTATTGAAATTCTAGTTACTTGTATCACAAGTCCAATGAGTCATTTTGAATTCTTTTCTCTAAAAAAGAAAAAATGTGTCGTTTATCTAATTATTTTCTCAAAATTAATTAAATATTGTAATTTACTTAAATATTCTTATGTTAAATTTCTCAAAATTAGTCAAAGTCATTTTAGTCAAATCGTCGGTCAACCGCAAATTACCGGGCATTCCGAGGGCCTAACACCTTCTCGGAATGTATATTGAACTTCGAACCCGTTTTCAATTGATTTTATCTGTTTAAATCTTTTGAAAACCGTAAGTATTTTTTCTTGATTTTTTACTAAAAATTAAGTGGCGACTCTGACCTTTTGGAAATTCGATTTCTCTTAAATCATAAGTTTTAATCGATTTTCGAAGACTTAGTCATTTTTCCTTTATATATATTTTAAAGTAAAACAGCTACTTCACCCAAGAAAGAAGGCAGCCTTTGAATTGGTCTATTTTTAACTCTGTTTACAGCAATTATAATTTAATGATGTTACTCATATAAATGTGTTACTAATAACATAATAAATGATGAATACTTTTTTTTTTCCTGTTGCAACTTCGGCATAGTTTAAGCAAAATCGAAATTTGGATTGTGGTCGTTGGTAGAACTGTTAATATGAGTTGTTCCATTTTATTTGGGTTAATTCATATAGACTTTGAAATTTGACGGGGAACTTGGGCTGACCTATTTTTTGTGGGCCTTAAAATGGTCAATCCAACCCATAAGTACGTGGGCTACGGGTTGTGTCGGGTTAATCCACTTGTTTTAAAAGTATGTTTTTTGTAATTTTTAAGAAAAAATTGTCTAACTACACATCTTTTTTTACCTAATTTTCTATTATTCCCTGTCATTTTAAAAAATTACAATAATATCTCTTTTTCACAATTTTTCTCACTTTTCCGGATACATTACAATAAACTATCACCCCAAGNCCCCCCCCCCCCCCCCCCTTTTTTTCACGCCTAAAATCACTCCATGGTATCACCAATGATCTCCATCACTCTATTTTTGAATATCAAATCTTTTTTCTTTATGATTGCAAGTTATTAAAGAGGTAGTTCTTCTTCATTCAATTTTTTCTTTTCACTTCATCATGTATCAATTTTATTTTATTTTTAGTTTTCATCTACAAATTTAGTCAAAGAAGGACGCATCTTCAACATTAAAATCGATTGTAGAAAAACGCCCAAAAAGGGGGGAAAGGTTGAGTTGTTGGTGGATCCGGTAAGGGCTTTGGGTTGAGATCCATTGGTGACGCCATTGTTGAAAGAGAAAAAATACTACGAAAATTGATACAGAGCAAAAGAAAAAATGTAGAAAGATTTATTCATCATTTTTTTTGCTTTCAATAGATTAGATTGTTGACTTTTTTTTCAATTTTTTTGTTGTTCATATTTTCTGATACATATGGGTTCAATTTTTTAATGTATCTAGTTATTTTTATTTCTTAAATTAATGTATAATTCATCATTTGCAACATTATGATACATTACAATTTTATCAAAAATTGTTTGTCACTTCAGTAAGGATTTTAGGCCGAGATCCATGGGTGACGCCATTGTTGAAAGTGAATAAAAGCTACAAGAGTTGATACAGAGTAAATGAGAGTGTGGAATGATTTCTTCATCATTTTTTTTTTGTTTTTAGCAAATTAAATTGTTGATTTTTTTTAATCTTTTGTTGCTTTCAATTGATCTTTTAATGTTTCTAGTTGATTTTGATTCTTAAACTAATGTATAGTTCGTTTGTTTCACCTTTACGATACATTTCAATTTTAGCACGTACAATATATTGTTTTCAAATATTAGTTTTGATATATAACCCTAATTTATTGAAACACAAATTAAATTTGTATGTATCATGTTCATAGTTAAATAGGATACACAACTATTATGAATTTCGTTATATTTTACTATCAATACATACACCCAGCCTTATTCAACTAGTAGAAGGCTATGTATGTGTAGACACTATCAAATATTACTATTGATACATAAACACAAATGTTTTATAACAAAATCAATTTATATCATATTCATAGTTATGTATATGAAACATAACTTTGTTATGTGTATTACATAGTTATGTATCTGATTTTGTGATGTATCACATGTTGTTAATTGTCTGCAACATTGTTTTATAAATAAATCAATGTATATCATATACATAGTTTTTTTTGTATACGATACATAACTATATAAAATTGTTGACTTTTTTCTTAATCTGTTACGATTTGAGAGTGATTTGAGAGAAGAAAATTTTGAAATTTGATTTGTTTGGAGTTGTTATTTGGGAGAGATTGACATCAATTTGATTTGCATGATCTGGGGAACTGACATTTAAGTTTAAATTTAATTTTCTTTTTAATGTCAACAAACTAGTTGTATAATGTATCAAATGTGATGTATCCGGAAGAATGAGATGTATCCGACTGACAACTATTTTAGGGAATTTTTGTAAATCGAAAAAGAGTAGGAATATGATATAATTTGCTCCTTACACTATGAGATTCCTAAAAAAATTACATTTTCTAAATCAAATTATAATTTAAAAATATTATCATAAATATCGACAAGACAATATTAGATGGTGTTAGTGTTACTACTTGTAATCAAATCAACAAATAAAATTGTCTTTATCATATTAATTAAGTTTGATTTCAAGTAAAAGTATAAATAACTAAATAGAAATATTAACCTAATTGTTTTCAAATAAACATAATAAAACATAAAAAAAATGACAATATACGATCTATGTAGTGGTTCTCTAAAAAATTTAGGGAACGTTTATTTTATGTAGTACATATTTTATAAACATAATTTGTAGTATTTAAAACCTTAAATAAATTTTGAGTCCTTTGACTATTGTTATTTTTAATACTCTATTTTATTTTTATCTTTTAATTAATTTTTATTTGGCCCAAGGGTCTGCGCTACCCATATTTCTCAAGCCTCACAAATCAGCAGACTTATTTAGGCCAGGCTTAAAAGTCTTTTTCTTAAAGTATAATTTATCTAAACCTCATAGTGCTAAAACCTAATTACATTATTCTCTACTATTTTTCAAATTACAAAAATCCATTAAAATTTATGGATTACGGATACATCATTGAACTTCTGAATACATCACTGGATATCCGGATACATCAACATACATCCTCCATACCCACCATGCCATCCCCACCCAGGTCATCCCCATCAATTTTTTTTCTAAGAAAATATTGTTTTGGGGAAATATTTCAAATTTTAAAAAAATCATTTTTTTTACACCACCCTCATCCCTAGTCCCCCTCCCCCCCCCCCCCCCCACCCCCCCCCACCCCCCCCCCCACCCACCCTCCCCCCCCTCTCCCCACT
>NC_064291.1:44390723-44412687 GCF_019186545.1 Solanum stenotomum
TTTTTTTTTATTTTTTACGCCACCCCTACCTTCCCCCTTGCGCCACCCCCTACCCAGGCCACCCCATCAAAAAATAATTAAAAATTATTTTTGAAAAGTATTTTTAAAATTTTAAAAAAATCATTTTTTATGTCACCTCCACCCCCGTGCCTCCCCCCTCCAAGGCCACCCCATCCAAAAAAATAAATTAAAAATTGTTTTTGAAAAATATTTTAAATCTTTTTTAAAAATTAGTTTTTATGCCATCCCCCCACCCCCACCCCAGTAGCACCCCCAACCCCGTCAATTTTTTTTTTTTTAAAAAATAAATTTCTGAGTCGGATTTTGGAACGGTCATCGGGGTCTTGTCCTAGTTTGGGTGTCGGGGTCGGGTCGTAGATCAATTATCAGATTGATTTTCAGATCAAAAATTATTGTCCTAAAGAGTATTTTTTTTTTAGTTTCAAGCCATAAATAAAAGATATTTTTTGAAAAATATTTTTCATTCATCAACCAAACATTGAAAAATATTTTCTACTCACCAACCAAACATGAGAAAATAAATTAGAAATCCATTTATTTTTCAAGAAAATATTTTTCATGGAAAATATTTTCCTTCGTACCAAACACACCCAAATTGTGAATTGTTTAATTTGTGGGGATGTTTGAGTAGGTACCATTTCAAGTGAGAGGCTACCCATTGTAGTGAAGTACAAAGTTATACGACGCTTTTTTTGTTTGCTTAAAAGTTAAAATGGAGTAGACTAGAAGCAATCGCTGACTGAATACAATTTTGTGTTGATATGTCTGGGGGTGGGGGTAGTTATATAGCTCTAAAAGATACCAACTACCTTGTTAATTCCTTTTTCCTCTTAATTTCCTTCTCTTTTTCCTGTTAGTTTCTTCAATTTATCCCACTTGCTTTAATTTTTTGTAAATTATATTTCCATCAAGTATATTGCAAATTAAATGAACTTTCCCGGTGTTAGAAAGTGATTGCTCAACTATATCAGCCAATAATAATTTATTATGAATGGGTAGGTGAGAAATTGAGATTAATGTGAATCCAAATCAAAATAAACATGCTAATATTAGTGTAAACAATTCATTCTTTCTTAACAGAAATTATTTAACTACAACCACTAAAATGTTAATGTACTAATTTTCTATCTACGAAAATGGTAATTAAGGAGTGATTATTTGTTTATATTTCTAACTTTTTATCTATCTATCTATCTATATATCTTCTATGTAGAAGTGAGGTATGTTGAATATGTAGGTGTTAGAAATAATTATGATACTCTATTTTGTATATACAACTATATATGTAAATTATATTTATACTCAAGAACATTTGCTTATTGGTTGAATTAATGTTTGCTCGATTACTAAAATTAAATGTTTACTTCACAAGATTTATTTGCTCCATACCTACATAGAATGAATTAAAAAAGAAAAATAGTATACCTGAATGAGCTCAGCTCTGATAAGGTTCCATTTGGAAGGAACCAACAAGGAGAGGCCAGATCTGGTGGATAAAGATGACATTTTCTTCTATATATCCAGATATTTTCTTATTACTAATTTCCTTTTCTCTTATTCTTTCTGTTGTTGTTGTTGTTGTTTTCCTTTGTACCTTGGCACTGTAGGACCAGGTGCTACATTTTTATTATTTTTGAGATAAAAGGTAAAAGAACACACATACACTGCCTCTTTTTTTGAGTTTTATACATAAACTATTGAGAATGTGACTTTTATACCTAAACTATCACTTATTAGTTTGAGAAATAATATATATATTGATTTATATATACTATTGAGAGTGTGAGTATACTTGTAGTATCATTGACTAATGGGTAATTTCTGAACATAATGATACAAATACAGTATATATATGATTTAGTATCAATTAAGCGAAATTATCAGCCTTAATGATACAAATATAGTATATGATGCTTATTTAGTATCAGTTAAGTTAAATTAATTTGGGATATATAATGTAATTATTAGTGGAATATGAATATGAAGTATATGTTTGTAATTCTTTTACTTGAGATATTTGCTTAATTTCCCCTTCCTTTAAAAAAAAAAAGAAGGAAAAATCACGTTAAAAAATTCAATTGAGATAAGAGAAAGATAATGTTTATATTGTTTAAAATGTGAGGATGGATTTCATTTTAAAGTACAACTAATAGACGGTTTTTTTTAACCCTCCCTCTTGGGAGCTCACATAGTTTTTACTTTTTATGGTTACTCACACTTATATTGAGATAATATCTTATATTGTCATTTAATTATAAAATTATTTCTTAAGAAAGTCACTTAATTTTTATTTTTTTTGTAATTCAAAAGTCATTTAACTATGAACTATTTCTTCAGAAAGTCACTCCACTATGAATGTTTTTTTCAAAAAGTCACTCAACTATGATGTTTTACTTACAAAGTCACTCTACCCATTTAATTAATTTTTTAATTAAAACTCCTGACATGAAATTTTTACTTAAAACCAAAATATTAAGGATTAAATAAATATTCATTTTAAACCATTCAATGCCCATTTAATCCGGCCCACTAAAAATATAATAGTGATTCATTTTTTTTTAATCGTTTTTCCCCAAAATTATTAAACTCAATTGAGATAAGAGGAAGATGAGTAATGTTTATTGTTAAAATTAGAGGATGGATTTAATTTTTAAAGTAAAATTAACAGATCAGTTTTTTTTTAACCCTCCCGGCCTCTCCCCAGGTAGCTCCCGTATTTTTTATTTTCTTGATGACTCACACTTATATTCTTATAGACGTGATTGATTTTTACCTCATTAAAAAAAGTAATAGTAGCAAAAAAACTGTCCTTTGTGTACAAATATTTAGCTTTCACTAGGAATCCAAACAAGTGGAAACTATTTCACTCTATGAATCACCAAACATGCAGTTCCAAATATCAATAATTGAAAAAAAAAACTAATTAAAAGTTGACTTAAGATTAGAGAAATGGTCAGCGGAGAAAAATAGCCGGAGCTTTTCAAAGACACGAGTCAACCTTTCAATTGGTGTTTTTTTTTTTTTTAAAATATTTTACTTTATAGTCTGTTCACACCAATTATGATTTAAAAATATGTTACTCATAAGAAGTTGAATAATGATTTTTTTTTTCATTCGCATAGTTTAGACAAATTCAAAATTTGAATTTTTATTTTGTTATTGCAATCTAGATTTCGGATTTAATTTTTTAATATTTGGACTTTAGATTTGGCACTTATGTTTAGTAATTCAATTTTTTTTTTATAGTAACCTTATATTTAGTCCGATCAATTAGACGCTGGATCATTTGAAAAAATGCCAGGTCTAATAGACGATTTTTAAGATTCCTATTTAAAGCATAACTAAAATTTCAGTCATTTCAAAATTAATGTTAGACTTATAGGACCTATATGAAAAGTATATATGGTATTAGTTAAAGTCTCTATTAAGGGTATTTTGTAATTGTATATGTATCAACTCTTGTATAAATACCTCCTATATGATTAATGAATGTAACATTGGAGTTTACTTTACATGGTATCAGAAGCCACAAAAACAAAAGTCATAAAAAACAAAACGCTTAAGGAAAAAAAAAGTATGCCAGGAACTTCAACCGCCACCAATGCTTCCATTGTGCTGCTAATTCAGTGACAATGCCGCCTTCCCCATCGTTTAATCGTACCCCTCAACTTCCAATCAAACTGATTTCAACGAACTTCTTACTTTGGCAAACTCAATTTCTGTCTATGATTCGTGGATGTGGATTAGAACATCATCTCGATGGCTCTCAACCAAATCCAGAAAGAATTCTTGGTGAAAATAAATTAAATCTTGTGTATCGAAATTGGGTACGTCAGGATCAAATAATCATGTGCCTAAGAGGGTGAGAACCTTTATAGCCATAATTCTTCACCTGGTTCTACCTCTTTCAGAAATAGTGATCTATCCCGTCAATCCCACCCGTGAGCAATTCATTCTAACCTGTCTTTACCTAGCAAAATACGTCTAGTTCTCCCTCCGCTTGCCTATCTCAGTAGGAATAGTCTTCGATTTCAAAGAAAAAGCTGAGGCGAGAGCTATACCTTCTGGAATCGGAGCAATAATTGCTATAAAGTAAGGAGATGCTTAGGAACGATCCCTAAAGCAAAGATGCGGAATGCTCCATGACTAACTATACCCATTCAGACTCGCTTTTGTTCAATTATAAAAATATAATCCCTTTGATGAAGATATATAGCATCATTCAAGTAAATACATAGAAACATGAGCTTGTGATATAGCTACACCTAATTCCAGACTGGTTAATGCAAGAACTATAAATAAAGGACCATTGGATTGTCGCCTCTGTGTCAGAGAGTGTGTTACCACAAATAGTAGGTGTCGAGACATCTCGTGCCTGGGAAAAATTTGTTTCGGCATATACTACGACATCGAAATCAAAAATTCGATGATCAACTTGCTAAGAGTATAGCTGATCAACTTGTTGCTTTACAACATCTTATTGTGGAGGACGATCTTGTTGAGTATGTTAAAGGTGGCTTAGGTCCATCCTATCGCCTTTTTACAAGATCTCTTGACGCAACACAAACTGATGTATCTTTTGATACTCTGTATGGTCTCTTTTCAATGACATACATATGATTTTTTGTAAGCGGTGTCACCTTTTAAAATGAGAAAAATAAATAAAATAATGTAATACCATATTTAAGAAAATTATATAAATTATAAAACACAATTCAAGTATATTTTTATATCTTTTATTTTTTTCATTAATAATACTATATATTTATGGATAAATTTTAGGAATCACATAGTTTTAATATGAAATTACAATATATCCTTCTTTAGTTTGTAATTACATTAATCCCTTAAAACGTAACACAAACTGGATACATAATATGTAACTCGGATACATTAAAGAGTATATCGGATACATTAAAGAGTATATCGGATACATTATAACATAAACCAGATACATAATATGAAGCTTAAATACATTAAAACTAGCTCGGATACATTATAAAATAAACCAGATACATAATATAAAGCTCGGATACATTAAATACTGGCTCAAATACATTAATATGTACCTCATATACATTAAAGAAATAAAGAATTTTAGAGATTTTTAGAAATAGTAGGGGATATTGGAAATAAGGGAAACATAAGACGTGTATTTCAATAATTTTTCCTATATTTATTTATACAAAACACCAAATAATTACTAAACAAAGAAGGTTAAAGAAAAAAACCATAATAAATGAGGCTATGGAGGTTTGAACACACAACATGGTCCATGAAATTTCAGCACAAAACCAGCTAAGCTACACACATCTTTTGTTAAAGGTGTGTCACCTATAATATATATCCTCTCTATTTGCTTCTGTTTCGTAAATGTATATACATATTCAGTAAAAATAATCAACGAAGCAGTGCCACGTGACACCTCTTCCCCCTTCCTAAATCCGCCTTATCTCCTTCTGACCGAAGAAAGACAATTGAAGAATGAAGAATCTACAATAATCGCACCAACTGCTCACTACAGAATGGTTCAAACTCAGCGAGAGCGAGGGCGAGGACGAGGACGAGGGCAAGGACAATGGCAACCGAGGACGTGGCAGTGGTGGTTACTTTTCTTCTCCATCACAACCTGACCGTGAGTTCTCTTCTTCGGTTTACACTGTTGCCATGACCAACCAATTCTATTGTAATGACCTATTTCCGTCCTTATAGAAAAGCCAATGGGGAAAGAATTTGAGCCAGAAAACTTTTGAGTAGTGACTTGGAATATTGTAGCCTATTCCAGATTTGGACGAAATCTGAGTCAAGTGAGGTCTAGGGAAATCTGGTAATGAATGGGGGATCTAATTATGAATTTGATCACATGAGTGGATAGCCAAGACGTTAAGGAGCCTGTACGACTTTACAGAATCGAATTCAGGCGAGTAGAACTCTCGAAATTTAATCATGGCGTGAAATGGTAGTTTCTGAACGTCAAAGGTTGAAGGTGAGTTGTGAAATGGGAGCTTGAAACTCAAATTCCGAGCTTCCGTCTCCGTGCAAGCTTCTGCCAGGGTGGGGCCGCTGTGTCGGGATGGGGTCTACTGTAGCAGGCCAGTCGCGACTTAAGTCGGGAAAAAACCCCAAAATCGTTATTTTCTGCAAACCTTCGTTCTTGAGAGATAAGAGATGACCCAGGGCTATTTCTTGACAGATTCCCATGACTTCTAGGACAAAAGATAAGATTATTACTCCCTAATTCATTTTTTATCAGTAGAACTTAGATTCTCGGGTAAATATCATTGTGGGAGGGTGTTGGCCTGAATTTAATGGTGGGAAAATCCCTAATTGAACATTAGGAGCTGGGTTTGGTCTTGGGTTAATAATTGTGTTATTTTCCAGGTAATTTAGACTTTGTTTATTAATTTTAGCGTAAATTACTCCTTTATAGACCTAGATCAAGCTGAAAGAATCCGGAAAGGGAAGACTCAAGTGTCTTAGGAGGATTCAAGCTTGGTTTCGAGGTAGATGATGGTTTGATTTCATGTTTGTGTGATATATGCCGGTAATTTCTTTGTTGTGTGCATGCATGTATTAGGATAAAGAATGTAAACTGAATCTAATGCAAATGAGTATATGTATATGAATGATTACATGCCATGAACCCATTACTTGATTGTATTACTATGAGTATTGTTCATTGTGGGTGTGATTGTGATTGTTGTTGTGCTGACTGGATCGGGTGTCACGTTCCGACACATATATTGGATCAAGTGTCACGTTTCGACACATATATTGGATCGGGTGTCATATTCTGACACACTAACAGTTTGGGCGTGGATTCCATGAGAGGACCACTTGTGATTATTATGTTTTTGTTTACATGTCATTGATATTGGGGAATTGTCTGTTATTCCTAAAATGATTATTGATCTATGTATTTTGTATATGTGTGTTTACTATGTTGTAATTGTTCTTTGTATATATTGTGCTTATGGGAGTAGCCGCGTGATCCTACCAGTGCACTATGGTTGTATACTGATATTGCACAGACCTCAGTTAGGTGATTATTGAGCGTGATCAGATTCAAGGGTGAGCCAGTTCTTTCAGGCTGCCATGGATCTTTCTTGTTTAAGTCCATTTTTTTCGGACTCAGACTATTTGTTTAGGGTGTTTTGTTTAGTTTTTGGGGTTGCGACCCTTTTTCTTAGACTTGTTAGTTAATTAGAGTTTTGGTACAATGACTTTCAGGTTCTAGGGATTGTTTTTCACAAATATTTTAGTAGTTGTTTTTGTTAAACTTCCGGAGTTTATGGAACTCCATATTTTCTTAGACATTTAAACATGTTTCTATATCTTTAAATGCTTAGTTTGTCGTTAAGTTGCTTAGTCGGGTTGTAGTAATGGTTCTCCCACCAGAGGGTTAGTGTGGATGCGATTCACAGCGGTCTGGATCGTGACATCTATAATCCAGTAACACAAGCATCACCACTGTATACTTTGGCCATCAGTTGTTATAATTGTAGAGGACTTGGACATGTGTCTCGTGTTTTCCCTTCACCGAGAACCAGAAATACTAATCGTGGTGTCAATAAACTATCTTCTAACCTTGCTAGCACCTCTTTACAACCCTGTCAATCATAACTTATGGACAGTGGAATCACACATTATCTTACTGCTAATCTCGACAAATTTGCTATTCACTCTAAATATCAAGGTCCTGAAGAGGTTGTTCTAGGTAATGATTCTAAATTACCTATCTCTCACATTGGTTCTTCTTCTTTGCGTGTTTTAGGTGCTTCCATTGATCTAAATAATATTTTGTGTGTCCCTACTGCTAAGCAAAATTTAATTTCTGTTAGTTCCTTTGTTAAGGCAAATAATGTTTCTTGTGAATTTTTTCCTGACTGTTTTCTTGTGAAGGATTTGGCAATGAGGGCTCCAATGTTTAAAGGCTCGAATGAAGATGGTCTTTACAACCTTCCAACGTCTCCACAACAATCTCTTATCCAATCATACTCTGCAACATTGGGAACATGGCTTGCTCGACTTGGACATGTTTCTCCTTTACAGTTCGTCGTTTAGTCTCTAATAATAGTTTAGGTTCTGATAGCTCTAGCAGTTCTCGTAGTTCATTATGTGAGGCTTGTGTAAAGATCAAAATTCATAAGTTTCCCTTTTTCGTGTCTGAATATTCAATACGTGGTCCTTTAGATTTAATTTGTTCAGATATTTGGGGTCCAGCCCCGGAAATCTCAAATGATGGTTTTCGTTCTTATGTTTTATTTTTCGATTACTTAAGAAAATATTCTTGGGTATATTTTATAAAGAATAAATCTGATGTGCTTGATATTTTTCATCAATTTCGTTTATTGGTTGAGAAATTCTTCGGTTGCTCCATTAAACAGTTTCAGGCAGATTGGAGAGGTGGGTTTCAAGCCTTGACTTCCTATTTGCGCACAATCACACAACGTGTTTCATATACCCCTGAACACAATGGGTGTGCAGAAAAGAACATAGGGATGTCACTAAAATCGGTCGTGCACTTCTTTTTCACTCTCATGTCCCTTCTAAATTTTGGATTAATGCATTTGAAACAACTATTTTTGTTATCAATCATCTTCCCACTCCTCGATTAAATCATCAAAGTCCATATGAAATTTTGTTTGGTAACAAGCCTGATTTAAATCAACAACGTGTTTTTGGTTGCTTGTGCTACCCTTGGCTTCGTCCTTATTCACAAAATAAATTAAGTCCTCGTTCCACTCCCTACGTCTTTCTTGGCTATAACCGCACTCCCAAAGACCACAAGTGTTATAATCGTGTCTCTAACAATTTTTTTTATTTCACGTCATGTGTTGTTTGATGAATGAGTGTTCCTTTTTCAAGAAGTCGATGGTGTGTGTGCTACATCTACTAAGCTTAACACAAACCTATCTCTTGCTATTACTACTCCTCATATTGGTCCAGCTACACATATACAACAAACGTTGTCACAACCTCAACTACCAGTCAGTCAAGAACCTACCTCAACGCATCATCCATCCTCTCACACTGTCCTCTTTCATCATCTTCATCATAAGCTTCTCCTGTTTCACTTGGTACTAGCTCACATGATATACAAATTCCAAGTGATTCTACTGCTAACGCTATTACTTTATTGGATTTAGTTTCACTCT
This sequence comes from Solanum stenotomum, assembly GCF_019186545.1. Taxonomy (NCBI): domain Eukaryota; kingdom Viridiplantae; phylum Streptophyta; class Magnoliopsida; order Solanales; family Solanaceae; genus Solanum; species Solanum stenotomum. The sequence continues at coordinate 44,399,903 of NC_064291.1, forward strand.
TTCGCAATCATCCAATGGTTACACGAGCGCAAACTAGAAATATTAAGCCCAAGTGTTTCTCTAGTCCTTCTTCAACTTCTCTAGCCTTGGTCTTGATCCAACGTGTTATACTCAGGCTATTAAAATTCCTAAATGGAGATCTGCCATGTCCGCAGAATGTAATGCGCTCATAGCAACTGGTACATGGAAGTTGGTTTCACCCCATCAAGCTACGAATGTAATTGGTTGTAAGTGGATTTTCAAGACAAAGAAAAAATCAAATGGCTCCATTGAACGACATAAGGCCAGATTAGTTGTCAAGGGCTTCCATAAACGCCTTGGAATTGACTTTGATGATACTTTCAGTCCTGTTGTCAAACCTACAACTATTCGACTATTGCTTTCTATTGTCGTGTCGTAGGGATGGATTGTTAATCAACTTGATATCTCTAACGCGTTCTTGCATGATAAGCTAGAGGAGGATGTATACATGGTTCAACCACCAGGTTTTGCTTACCCTAATCACACTAATTACATATGCAAGCTAGAAATGTCTATTTATGATCTTAAACAGGCTCTTCGAGTCTGGTATAAATGGTTGACTGATGTGTTGCGTGAGCTTGGTTTCCAAGGATCTAAAACATATTCTTCACTCGTTTTTAGAAGTGCGGGCATTGAAAAACTATTTTGTCTGATCTATGTTGATGAAATTATAGTCTTGGGCACGTATGTGCATCTAGTTTCGTCATTGCTTCAAACGTTAGAAATACGTTTCTCCTTGCGCAACTTGGGTAGACTTAATTACTTTTTGGGTATTGAAGCTACATGGTGATCTGATGGGTTGTTGTTACATTAGTCGAAATATACACATGATCTCTTGGAACGTAGTAACATGTTAACTTGCACTGATATCTCTATCCCATGTGCCCGAGTAATAAGTTACACGCTAGTGATAACACTCAATTCCTTGATGAAGGTCTTTATCGAAGTATTGTTGGTGGCTTACAATATCTCACTTACTAGACCTGATATTTCCTTCTCGGTTAATAAAGTTTGTCAGTTCATGCATAGGCTGATAGAGAAACAATGGGCAGCAGTTAAGCGTATCTTACAATATCTGAAATCCACTTCTTCTCATGGTATTTTATTTCCAAATCAAAACTCTCCCCAATTACAAGGATATTGTGATGCTGATTGGGGAGGAAGTATAGATGATCAGAAGTCTACTACTGGTTTTGCAATAGGTTTAGGTTCATCACTTGTTTCTTGGTGTTCTCACAAACAACGATCTGTCTCGCGCTCCACTATTGAAGCTGAATATCGCTCTCTTGTTGCTGCCACTAATGAAATTCTATGGATTCGTCTTTTGTAGAAAGAAATTAATCTTGTTTCTGGTTCTATGCCATTCTTGTGGTGTTATAATTTAAGTGCGACTTATCTTACCGCTAACCCGGTGTTTCACTCTCGCACCAAACATATGAAGATTGATTTTCACTTTATTCAAGATCTTGTCCAGAAAAAGGAACTTCGAGTTCGATATATTTCTTCTAATGCATGACCAGCTTGCGGATATTCTTACCAAACCTCTCTCGAAGGATCGTTTCTATGATTTGCGTGACAAGTTAAACCTTATAACCTAGTTCAACTTGAGGGGGAGTGATAAGTGTGGTATTAGTTAAAGTCTCTATTAAGGGTTATTTTGTAATTGTATATATATGAACTCTTGTATAAATACCTCTTTTATGATTAATGAATATAACGTTGGGGTTTACTTTACACTATAGCCCGACCAATTTGTAGTTAAAGCTAAACTTTGAACAATTGGAATTCCTAAACTTCAAGAATTGTACAAGAGGTAAATATTGAGTTGCGGGTATATGTATTTTCTAAAAAGCTAGATTACAATGTCATTCAAAGTTTTTTTAATCACCTTACACCTTATTTGGATGGTTGTATTGTATTATATTGTTAGTTTAAATACATCATTTATTTTCATTATTACTTAAATTCTATTGTATCGTATCGTTAAAATTAAACTATCGTTATGATCACTTAGGGTTGTTGTTTCTTATAATATGTATGTAGCATTTCAATTTCCATCAGGTATATTCTTGTTCCAATTATAAATTAAAAGTAAATGAATGCTACACAAAGATCGTAAAAAATACAATTGTATCGTCCAATAGTACAAGAAGGTATCGAATTCACTTTCAACGTGGGAAATAAAAATGAAGTCGTAAAGAATTAAAAATGTATCTTTATGGAAGACTTATAAGCAAAATAGAGCTCTAAAAAATTGCAATTTTAAAGTTGCAGATTATATCTTGTCTTCCTGCTTTCTAAGGACTAATGTAACCAATCTTATGGTATGCGCATGCACAATTTGGAAGATAAAGTGTAAGAGTAATAAAATAGGCAAGAATGGAAGAATATGCATTTAAAAAAACTAAGAGGAAATAAGAGGAGTAAAATGTCTATTGTTTAAAATAAGGGGATGAATTTAACTTTAAAAGTTAAGTAAATGACGAGATTAATTTTAACCCAGTTGAAAAAAAGTAATAATAATAGAATAAATTATTTCTGTGAATCCAAACATGCAACTCCAAATGTCAATAATAGTTAACTATAGATTCGTGAATTGGTCAGTGCTGAACCTTTTCACACACACAAGTCAACCTTTGAATTGGTCTTTTTTTTTTTTAACTCACGAATTATTATTTAAAAATGCTACTCCTACAAATGTGTTACCAATAAGTTGTTGACTAATATGACCATCGTTCTCAAATGTGGCCCGGCTGAAAGCCACAGATGAAATTATATATGTTAAGCAGATTCTTGGAGGAACATCAGGTCTAACTATCATTAATATCACTCAGCATTTTTCAGTCGAAGACCTCCTTTTATCTTTGTAAAGCACATATATAGTATTTTCGTACTCATTAAATGATATCTATCTTTGTATCATGTATAATCTAAATTTCAAATATAAATTAACAGTAAGTTATTATTATATTAAAGAATGATACAATTATGTCATCCAGTAGTACAATTAACGAGATACACTTCACATTCAATGTGGGAAACAAAAATGAAGTTATAAAGAATTAATGAATGTCATTTTTTATGGAAGACATATATAAGCAAATTAGAGCTCCAAAAATTTGCAATTTTGAAGTGGCAGATTAAATTTTGTCTTCGTTGCTTTCTAAGAACTAATGTAGTCAATCTTATGATAGGAGCATGCACAATTTTGAGCACCAATGTCATCTGCAACACAAGGAGCCTCTGCTTTTCCATCTTGGTACCATTGTTTTCTTTATTGCACTAATTCACTAATGAAATTGTCAAGCATTTCTCGTGTGATGCCTGGCATAACAATAACATGTGCCATGTCTTTGACACATGAAAGTTGCCAACGACGAACAAATTCATGGTCACGAGGCCTTTCAAGTACAACTATATATATGATGCTAAGCTCATTCAGCATGACACTTATCCCTTCTTTATGAAGACGATCTTTCAAATATTTAGCATTGTCGAGACATCTCTTAACATCCTTTTGCAGGCCCAAATTAACTCCAAAGTATAAATTGAAGTTTGGTATATCTCGATTACCAACAAATTAAATAAGATACATCAATTGCACACCCAAGAAAGAGAGATTAAATGACATAATTTGCCTGATGGAATCATGCATCAATAAGATGAAAAGATTGTAAGGTTGGAAGAAAAGAACTAAAGAACATGAGTAGTTTATAAAGAAGTCGTCATCCAATTCACCTTTGTTTCAGTGTCTAGCTTTATTCTCTCTTTTTCACTCTGCATGCACATGACAAAAAATTAATTAGATGACCAGGATCATTGACATATGTAAACTCCATGAAAGGAGAGTAATTACAGCAGCATTTCAGAGAGAAATTGAGAGAAGAGAAGAAAGCATGTATTGAATGAATTAATCTGTTACATTGAATGTAGACATAATGCTCTATATAAAAGCAACAGTCTTAACTAACTCTTTTGTACCTAACTATATGACAGCTCACTGTTTCTAACAAACTCAGCCTATTAGCTAACTAATTAACCATACATCTTTTAGCTAACTAATTAACCATACAACTTGTTAATCACTCTAACACTCCTCCTCAAGCTTATGGTTGAAAAATATTCTTCATTCCAAGTTGACTTAACAACTGATTATGTTGTGCCTTTCCTAGACTCTTTGTGAGTAGATCTGCCAGCTGATGTTTAGTATTTATATGCTCAGTCTTCAACATGCCTTGACAAATCCTTTCCCTCACAAAATGACAATCAATGTCTATGTGTTTTGTTCTTTCATGAAAGATAGGATTAGTAGCAATCTGTATGGCTGCCTTACTGTCACACACCATATTCACAGGTAGATTCACATTGATGCCTAGTTCCTTGTACAGACCTATCAACCAAGTTACCTCAGCTGCACATGCAGCCATGCTTCTGAATTCAGCTTCAGCTGAACTTCTGGACACTGTTTCTTGTTTCTTGGACTTCCAGGAGATTAATCCTCCTCCAAACTTTACTAGATAACCAGTGACTGACTTTCTAGTTTCCCAACATGATCCCCAATCAGAGTCACAATAAGCAGTGAGTTGAGTACTTTGTTCTGCTGGCATCAGCAATCCCAAACCAGGAGCTTATTTGATGTACCTCACAACCCTTAGTGCTGCTTCCATATATGACTGTTTTGGGCAATGCATAAATTGACTTAGTACTTGTGCAGTAAAAGCAAGATCAGGCCTAGTCATAGTAAGGTATAGCAACCTGCCTACTAGTCTCTGGTACTTTGTAGGATTTGTAAGAAGGGTATCATTTTCAGGTTGTGCATGCTTGTTATGTTCATCATACTGAATAGAAGTAAGCTTTTGATTCATCTCTAATGGTGTACAGGCAGGTTTGGCTCCCCCTAGTCCTGATTTAGACACCAACTCTAGTGCATATTTCCTTTGTGTCATAAGTATACCTTGACTTGATCTTGAGAATTTAATTCCCAGAAAGAACTTAAGCTCACCTAGATCTTTCATTTTAAACCTTTTCTGAATGTCTTGTCTAGTACTGCACAACTGTTGGTGATTACTTCCAGTAATTAATAGATCATCCACATATACTAACACAACCACAATATCATTATTAACCTGTTTTGTGAATAAGGAATAATCATAATGACTTTGACTGAATCCCATCTGCACTAATGCCTCAGTTAACTTAATATTCCATTGTCTTGGTGCCTGTTTCAGACCATACAATGACTTATGTAGTTTGCAGACCTTATGACACTCCCCATGTCTAGCAAACCCGTTAGGTATCTCCATATACACTTCCTCCTGTAAATCACCATTGAGGAAAGCATTGTGTACATCCATTTGATAGATGTACCAGCCCTTAGATGCAGCAACCGTAACTACTGATCGAACTGTCACCATCTTTGCAACTGGACTGAAGGTCTCACCATAATCTAGACCTTCCTTCTGACTAAAACCTTTAGCTACAAGCCTGGCCTTGAGTCGTTCAACTTCTCCTGATGCTAGGAATTTAATTTTGTAAACCCATTTACACCCAATAGGTTTCTTGCCAGATGGTAAGTCCACAATACTCCATGTATTATTACTCTGCAGTGCAACCATCTCCAATTCCATGGCCTTTACCCAAGTAGGATTAGCAGCAGCTTCTTGAAATGTGGTTGGCTCAGATATAACTGAATAGGCCTGGAGAATCTGCCTATAACTTGGAGACAAACTAGAAAAGGAAACATGATCTGTAAAAGGATATGTACAAGCATGACTTTTAGGTGGAGTCACAAAATCCTGCAACCAAAGAGGTGGTCTGCTTGACCCGGTAGATCTTCTAACTGGCACAACTTCATGAGATGAAACTGAAGGCATGGATTCAGTAGTATCAGAAGAGGCAGGAACAGAGATATCATTTACAAGGACCTCAGATGCTGGAGAGGGAAGCTCAGATGAGCATGAAGCAGAGTCAGGACATAAGGAACTGAGCTCAACCACAGGAAATATAGGATTAGAGGAGGCATGCATGTCTCTGAATGGGAACATATGTTCCTGAAATACCACATGTCGGTTAACAAAGAAGATGTGATCATGAATGTCATAGAGAATATAGCCCTTTTGAGTGGAAGAATAACCCATAAACACTGCAGGAATAGCCCTGGATGAAAATTTGTCACTGATCTTGTGACTGGCAGCATAACACAAACAGCCAAACACTCTGAGATGTGACAAGGAAGGAGGATGCAAATATAACTTTTCATATGGAGTTTTGTGAGCAAGTACTTTAGAGGGAAGCCTGTTCAGAATATAGACAACAGTTGACACACATTCACCCCAATATTTAAGAGGAACCGAAGCCTGAAACCTTAAGGCCCTGGCCATGTTCACAATGGTTCTATGTTTCCTCTCAGCAATACCATTTTGCTGAGGGGTATATACACATGAACTCTGATGTGTAATGCCCATATCACTTAGTAAAGATTGTACCTCAGTGTTAAAGAACTCACCACCATTATCAGTTCTTAAAGTTTTCACACTGGTAGAGAACAAATTCTGCACATTCTTGAGAAAGTGTTTGAGTACAACCACAGTTTCAGCTTTAGATGTGATAAAAAAAATCCATGTATACCTACTATAATCATCCACAATTGTAACAAAAAACCTTTTCTTATTATGANACATTCTTGAGAAAGTGTTTAAGTACGACCACAGTTTCAGCTTTAGATGTGATAAAAAAAATCCATGTATACCTACTATAATCATCCACAATTGTAACAAAAAACCTTTTCTTATTATGAGTGGGCACTAAGGTCCCCAAAGAGCACAATGCAATAGTTCACATACATGTTTGGACAGATGAGTACTATGAGTAAAGGGAAGCTTTGTATGTTTAGCTAGAGGACATACAGTGCAATGAAAAGTATCCTTGCTTCTTAACGAACTAATAACATCATGCTTCTTGATAACATCAATAGGAGCATGACCTAACCTTTTGTGCCATACATCTATAGACTCAGAGTTTGTAACTGAGTTAACAGAACTAACAGAAGACTTGACAGTAGACTCAACAGAATGAACAGGACTTCTACTCCTATTGACCAACTGTTTTGGAGCTTGACTTGGTCCTTCATGTAGGATATAGAGTCCATGCTCTTTTTTACCAATCCCCTTCACCTGACCAGTGTAAAGTTCCTGAAACACACAAAAGTCAGGGAAGAAACCAACTATACATTGCAACTCTTTAGTGATCTTGGACACAAACAATAGATTAAAGTTGAAGTCAGGCAAGAATAAGACATTAGAAACAGGTTGGTTGTCAAGAACACAAGTGTTTCCAACATGTGACACAACTGCAACTTTACCATTGGGCAAGTGAACCTTATTTGCAGCATGAGCAGGAGATACCTTAGCATTGTCTAAGCTGTCTAGGGTGGATGTAATATGATGTGTTGCTCCAGTGTCTATGATCCATTTTCTACCTTTATAAGTACAAGAGAAAGCTTTAAGAGAACTACCTGCATCAGCTGTAGAAGCTACATTAGCAGAAGGTTCCACTGCATTGTCACCACCAGGTTTAGACAACAGTTATAATATCTGATGGTATTGACCCTGAGTGAAGAAAGCACCAGGATGTGAACCTACAGTTGTGCCTCCAGTGTTCTGATTATTAGTACCTCTAACCTCTTGCCCAAGGTCAACTTGATTAGCACACATAGGCTTTCTCTTTGACTGGAAATCAGCTGGATATCCAATAATTTTGTAGCACTGGTTCTTTGAGTGGCCTTTACACCCACAGTGTTCACATACAAGAAAATTCTTCCTAGCCTTGTAACCAGCTCCAGAAGTACTATTGTTGTTAGCATTATATCCCCCTCCTCCTCCAGAGCCTGTAGTAGTCCCTTCATTATAACCATTACTAGAAGAGGAACCAACATAGGTACCACGTCCTTTTGATGTACTAGCACAAGTTCTGTAAGTGCTATTTTTTCTAGAGTACATAGCAGTGCCCTCTATTACCCCTGAACTGGCAGAATTCACCAAGTTCCTTTGACTATCTTGATCAATTAGAAGAGCATAGGCTTTGTTGGGTGTATGAATAGGACTCATCATGAGGATCTGACTCCTAGGAGGAGAATAAGACTCATTTAACCCCATGAGAAACTGTAACAATCTCTGATAATCACAATGCTCACCAAATTTCTTTGATTCAGGACATGGACAACTGGGACAAGGCATGAGAGCATCATACTCATCCCAGAGATCTCTTAGTCGTGAGTGATAATCGGCAATAGACAGTGTACCCTGAACTAGAGTATGGATCTCTCTATGCAGTTGAAAAATTCTAGAACCATTCACTGTATCAAATCTTTCTCTTAGATCTAACCAAACCTTTCGTGCATCAGAAGCATACACGACAGAGCTAAAGAGCCCAGGTTGAACATCATTCATTATCCAACTTAATACTACAACGTTACACTTCTCCCACTGATCATGTAATACAGGCTTAAACATAGACTTAGGAAATCTGCCATCAACAAATCCTAGTTTGCTACGACCTACTAAGCCAATTCTAAAGGATCGACTCCATAGAGCATAATTCTCTGATCCGGTCAATTGTAAAGAGATGAGAGAACTACCTGGAGTTTCAGTATGTTGAAGAAACAAAGGATGATTATGATCAATCACTGGAAACAAAGTATGACTCGAAGTGCCACTACCAGTACTGTCAGTGTTTGCCGATGGAACTTCATCTACTGCCATTGCTACTTCCTTAAATTGGAGATGTCTCCTTTCGATTCACCTTTAGCAGCTAATGAATCTGAACACCTCACAGAGCAAGAAACACCACTAAGATCAGAGGCTCTAATACCATGTAAACTCCATGAAAGGAGAGTAATTACAGCAGCATTTCAGAGAGAAATTGAGAGAAGAGAAGAAAACATGTATTGAATGAATTAATCTGTTACATTGAATGTAGACATAATGCTCTATATATAAGCAACAGTCTTAACTAACTCTTTTGTACCTAACTATATGACAGCTCACTGTTTCTAATAAACTCAGCCTATTAGCTAACTAATTAACCATACAACTTGTTAATCATTCTAACAACATATACCACTTAACATCAAACTAAAATAACAATAAACATGTGATGTAAGATAGTAAGCATATGATTTTCCTCCTCCTTCAGCTTCTTATAATTTAACAAACCATATATAAATTTTGATTAAACGTTTCTCAATCTAGTCTAGTTAAGAAATACCATCCAGTAGTTCTTTCACATACATATGCCAACAATAACAACAAATCCAGTGAAATTTCACAAGTAGAGTCAGGAAAGGTAATTTGGGTTCATTCTCCTTTTACTTCTAATTACACCCAAAAAACATCAATTCCCCTCGATCCCATTTTATATGACACCATTACTACTTGACCACATTTTATTTAATATATCTGATTGTAACTATTTTCAAGTACAAACACTATGGCTTTGTAACTTTTAAGTATTTAAATATTACTTTTAAACAATTAAATAATGTCCGATTTGAGTCCAAAATTAGCTAGTTTGATCACAGTACTCCAAACAAATTGTTAAAAAACTTTCACGGTTAATGAAAAATTTTAATTTCTCACTCCCCAAAACAAAAGGAAAATAAGGGTATTGATGGAGAAAAAAGCATAAAGTAGTGCGGCATAAGTTTACGAAAGTCCTACTAAATCTTGAAATCCCCTTTAAAGCCAGTTCTTAAAATTCCAAAATCGCTCATTTAGAAAAATGATCTTACCGGAGAAGAAAACATTTATATTAATTCGATAAATAAATATGCAGAATGAGTTTCGCTCTCCTTCAAATAATTGCCATTTCAGGTGTATTTTCTGCCGTTTCTCATTGGTAAAATTGAATACATACAAATCTTGTGTAAAAGTCAGCATTTTTTTTCAAGAAAATCTAAATCCAACAAAAGACTATACAACACTTAAATGAAAAGCCGAAAATACCCCCAACTCTAGTTAAAAAAGGAGTTCAAACTCTCATTTCTATATACGTATGTATGTGTATATGTATGTATGTAGTAATGAGGGATGATGAACACTATAATTATATATATAGAGAGAAAAGACATAAATTAACACCTGAAGTTGTTTCAAATTTTTTAAAAGATACCTTAACTATGCAAACGTTCTATTACCCCCCCTAAATAATCTTGAGCTAATATTATTACATCATTTTTTCTCACCTGACATAGGGAATGTATCCACTCTCTTTAAAGAATGAGATCAACCTAAAATAATAAAGGCAAAAGGCATAAATTACCCCCTAAACTTGTACCCATAACTCATTTACACACTTTAACTAATGAGACGACCTATTACACACCTTAAGTACATAAAAATATATTTTATTTCCCCCTTCCATTACCCAAACCAGGGCGCGTTTCGCTCCACATAGTTGAGCGCGTCAACACGCTAATAAAGTCATTTTTATTTATTTTTTTAATTAAAAAAACCCAACCCAACAGTTATATTCCCATTCTCTTCATATAACCCACCCACCCGACCCTAATGAACAAGAACCCTAAATTTTCACCCAAAAATTTGAATCAAGAACCCTAAATTCAAACATAGTTCAAAATTCCTTCTTTTGAATCAAAGGTAACTCTTTTTCATTATTATTCATTCATCTCTTTTCCATTTTGATTCATTCCTCTCTTTTTAATTTTGATTTGTTTCTATCTATTTCGTATTTTGAATTTTTAGTAATTTGATTCGAGTTATTCTTATTAAGAAAATTCAGATGAAATTGAAGAAGCAACAACAGCAGCAACAGAAAAATCTACAGGGGAAAGAGGAGACATTGGAGAAGACTGTTGATAACTTCTGGGTTTTACGTTATGGAGATAAAACCCAAGTTCTTGCTGCTGCTGCTGTTGTTGAAGTAGCATCATCTGCTACTGCTGTTGAAGTTGCAGAAATTGCAATTGTTGTTGTTGTTGAAACTTCGCAAGAGATTGCTTCCCCATCGAATTGGGTCTCCCTTGATGAACGATCTGTGTAATCAGGTCAGGCAAAATACTCGATAGCGGTGAAAAATAAGGCCTTTGTGAGTTGTTATTCATGGTAGATCTTCCATTGTTGCTCCCTCCGGCACCGTAAAACTTGCCGGAGAACCCACCAAACCCTAGTAACCACCGATTTGCTTGATTAGATGGTTAAAACTACAAGGATGCTTCAAAAACACTATAAAATCAAAGAAATCTTTAGCTAAAATTAGGATTTACACACAACTTTTTTTAATTAGGTTTTGGTGTTCTTAGATAAAGGAAACGGGTGGTGAAATAAATGGACTATGGTAAAATAAAATGAATTTGAGTGAAAAGAATTGGGTTTGGGTGAAAAGAAACGGGTTTGGGTCAAATGAATTGGATTGGGGTCTTTTATTACATGGCTTCACTAGGAGGCGAGTGGCTCTCACTCTAGGCATAATGTCCTATGTTGGGTGACAAAAGGGGGAAATAAATATACTTTTATGTACTTAAGGTGTGTAATAGGTCGCCCCATTAGTTAAAGTGTGTAAATGACTTTTGGGTACAGGTTTAGGAGGCAATTTATGCATTTTGCCAATAATAAAAATAACTTTATTTTTATAGGTATTTTGTTATAAAATATAATTTCTTGTTTTTCTTATTATTTTAGCTTTTTTTCTTTGTTATTTTTCTTCTTTCTTCTTCAAAAACTCATTGTCATCTCCATTAAAACTCCTCACTTTCAATGTTACTATTTTACCACAAATTCGCCCTTCTTTTTTTTTGCTACTATTAGTTAAGTCTCTTCAATTTTAAAACTTTATCTAAATTTTTATTTTTTACATTTCGAACAATTTGATAAACACATTAGATTTCAAGATGATTAGGAGGTATCATTTAGTCTTTTTGTCCGGATTTCGATCAGGCTCTTTCAATTTTTGGGGAATTTATTGATTCTTTGAAAATTATTATTTCTAATTTTAAAGTTATATGAAAAGAAGATAAATTAATTGATGATACCTTTAAAATTTTGAATTTTCTTAGAAAAATAATTAATTTTGTTATCACTAACTCAATAAAATTTAGAAAATAATATGATTCCTTTTTTTTAAAAAAATAATTGAAGAAGGAAAAAGAATGGGGAGGGACACAACTTGACATGAGTGGGGAAGAATGAGAGTGAGAGGTGAAGAAGAAGAAGAAAGAAAGAAAATGGAGAGAAGATATTAGCTTGAAGTGGGGGTGGAATTTAAGGTGAAATAAAAATAAAAATAATAAAAATAAAATAAGTCAAAAAGTAAGAGAGAAAAAAAAGATAAAGAAAAATTTAAAATGAACAAAATTATATTTTAAATTAAATAAACACGTGCCACATAATAATTGGTACATGATAACACTTGCTTTTCAAAATTTGAAATTGGTCAAACAATGATATAATAATATCACTTCAAAATTGTTTAAGAGGTTAATAGGACGTTTGCATAATTATGATGGCTTTTTGAAAATCTAGAACTATTTCAAGTATCACTTTATATCTTTTCTGGAATTGTCCGTGTTTGATCCACTCACTAGTCATATATTATGATAATAAAACAAAAATTTAATTTAAATATGCAAGGACCATAGTCAATATATAGACAGCAGAACAATTTTGTACGTATTTTTTCTTACTATATTCTAAGTATGTGTATGCAAGCACATCTCAATTTCCTTCATTCATAATCTTATTTTAATCACA
>NC_064291.1:44412787-44416744 GCF_019186545.1 Solanum stenotomum
AACAGCATAAGCATCATTACAATAAGCACAATGTATATTAGCTTGTTGCTTAAACCCAAGAGGGTTTAAAGGTTCTGTCTTATCAAGATCTTTCATTCGACTAATTGCCAAATTGTACTTGGCAATATACTCCTCATCAGCAAGATGAGCAGGGGAACGGATACGGAGCTTGTTCATAGGAGGGAATTTGTAATATGGAATGGTGCTCGTATCTTTGGGGAGAGGAGGGGGGCAACAACTATAAGGAACTGGTGGACCATCAGTTATATAGGCTGTACCACAAGTATTAAAATCAGGTGGTGGTGAGGGAGCAGCAGTGGCTAATGGTGCAAGATTAGCAGCACCATAAAGACCTCCTAACCCTAAAAGAACATTTCTCCTATCAACAGCGTCAAGGTTTTTTTCATGCTCGCCACCATTTTTGTTGGCGTTGCATGAAACCTTGAAACTTTGACTACGCCTTCCGTGGAGGAAATGCTGAGAGGGTTTTGATAAGAAAGATGAGTTGGTATTATTGGAGAAAGAAGAGGGAATATTGGTAGTGCACAAAGGTAGAATAGAAGAAGCCATTGCTGGGATGAGTGTTTTTGCTTTGCAGCGTTTCATCAGTATTTATGTACAAAATTCATGTACCTACTACAAACGTGAAACACGCAGTTTTGAAATGGTTTTGTATTTTTGTTTATTAGGTTAATAATTCAATTTTCAGTTTTAAAATTTTAGTTAATGATAAATAGATAATTCAATAAGATTATATTAAAATTATGTTTGTCTCCTTAACTATATAATAATGACTTTAAATTTTAAATGCAGATCCTATTTTCTTTTGCATTTTATAATTGTTGACTTGGTGTTAGTGTCTTCTTTCTAAATTCATTTGTTTGGTGTGTTATTTTTCATTTTGATAAATTGATACGGTGCTACTTCACAAGAAATTAAGAAAAACTAATTTACTTTACCATTAACGAATTTGAATTTATTTTTACTTGTAATTTATGTACACTTTTACGCATGAAGGTAGTGTATATATGAATAAAATTAAAAACAAGAGAAACTAAAACAAATTAGAGGAATATTTTCTTATCAGTTAAATAGAAAAATTAAATCGTAGGTTTAGATTCAAAATTGATTAACTGAAAATTGATAATTAATATGATTATTAATTTAACATATTTATAAATTTAAAATTAATAAACTTAACCAATTATACATAAAAGCGAACGAAATCAACCGATCTCACCGATAAACATAAATCCTAAAAAAAAAAAAAATTAAATAGGTTTTCTTTATTTATTATTTGTGTCTGTGTGTTTTAAACGTGGAAAGTGAATATGATTTTTATCTGCCACTCAATTTAAGATGTGAGGTGGTAGGTGGGCGAGGCCTGTAGAGATATTTTGAGAGAGGTGACGGTGAAATTAACTAATGTTTAGTGTAAAATTGGTATAGAATTTTCTATTTTTTGTATACTTTAAAATTATTAATTACAATAATTAATAATTTAAAATATTTAAAAAAAGTTATAATATTGGAAATATGCTTTCACTTTCCAAATATATACCTAATGACTAAGATAAATAAATTGAAATTGAAAAAGTATTTAAAAACTATGATAAAATCTAGCAGTACTATTTATTGGAGTACAAAATAATAATTTCCAAAAGGATTTGGCTCCTCTCCATTTTCATTGACTCTATTTTTCTCAAGTTCTAGCCTTGATTAATGACATATGACATAACTTAGATTTAATGGCTATGATTTAATTAATTAAAATATATCCCTAACTATAGTTTAGATAATAAATATATTATTATATCAATTAAAAATAGTCCTATTATTTCTCCCATTTTCTCCTTATTCCCTCCAAGACGATTGTTTCTCTCTTTTCTCCCTATTTCCTCCAAAAATTTCTTTGTTGCCATTTAATTAATTAATTCAAGTTCCGTGATGGTATGGCTCTTCATCTTTATGCTTCCCACCTATTAATTTCAGCCCTTTCTTCTTCCTCCTCCCAGCTTCTTCGTCATCCTCCGGTTGCACCCCATTAATTTAACACTGTTATAAAGATAATAATAGCTCTATTTTCGCTGTCGTGGAAAGGAAGGGTGGATGGGGTATGTGACGAGATCATTTAACTCATTTTGAGAAAATTATATTCAATGAAAAATGTACACCATCAGGTATACTCATAAAAATTATGAGTATTTTATGCTACATGAAAGTTAAAATTTCTTAATACATAATATATTAAAGAGAAGTTCAATTATCAAATTGAACTGATCAATAAATAGCCTTACTTGAAAATCTTAATTATATGAAAGAATACATCTTTTTGTGACGCAATTATCAAAATTGAATAATATTTGAGTACTTCAATTTAAAAGTTCTCCATAAATCTGAAAATACCTTATCATTTTAGGATCTAGCCCAGAAAATATTTGTTATCAAACCATCGGCATCCAGTGGCGGCTTTTCCTCTTTGAAAAAAAAGCAACCGCCTTAGGCCACAAAATTTGAGGGGCCTCATTTAAAAAAAATAAATATGTTATACATATTTTTTTTTAAAAAATATTGAGTATTATTTGTAGAAAATATAAACTTTTCGTAAAAGAGCAAAGAAGTAATAAAAGTATGATAAATTATGAGTACTATGTCTCGAAAAAGATTAAATAATTGGCTATAATAAACTTCATGAAAAAATATATTCGAATTTAAAGCCTCTATTCGAATTTGACTTTAGGCCACATGTACTCTGTGTACATGTGGTTATACTAGCTTGCCACATGTACACAGAGTTGGGGATACTAATCATACTGCAACTGCTACTCTCCAGCTGGCGATAACAGAACTGTTGGAGGACATTGGTTTGGAAGATGACGAGACTATTGCGGTGACTCTAGTACCAAAGAAAGGTGATATTTCCATTGGAGGTGTGGAGATCAAGCTTGCGGATTGTTAATTAGTGTGTATTCAATCTGCTGAGATTACATGAGTTGAATGATATGATCTGTTACGATTCTGTTTTTGTTTATTGGTTTGTCTGTTTGTTTGCTTTTAATTTTCATGTTTGAGACAAATGAATCCAATTTCCTTGAATAAAAGCGATTTATTATCACATAGAACCATTTACTTTTGTTATTGTAAATTTAAAATCACTTTGTTTTATCTCATACAAAATGTTAAATGTGTTGTTTAGTCATTTTGGATAGTTTTGAGAATGCTTTAAAAAAGAACGTTACAAGTGCATAATATATTGGTCTTGGGATAATTCACATATTATTACTTGTTCACATTTCCTTTTTTAGTTGTCCCTAATTAGTTGTTCATTTTGACAAATCAAGAAAGGACAATTTTTTTTTACCTATTATATCCTCAATTAATTATTTTGAAAAAGGTAGAACTTCTTGAAAATATTAAGTTTTTAATTCATCCATTTCATAATTAATAGGGGTAAAATGGTAAATTCACTATGTTAATTATTGATTTCTTAATAACTGTGTCAATTTAAAAATGGACAAGTAATTAAGGACAGAGGAAATATTTGATATGATTCAATGAATTTTAGCTATAACAATTACTTTTGCTGGTTTGTGTATTCAGTTTTGGAATGATATGTTGGTCTTGGAATAATTCACATATTTTTTGTATGAGATTCCTAACTTTTAATAAAAAATAGGGAACAAGATAAGGAACAAGATAAGGAACAATAGCATGTGGATTTAGAAAGGACTAGTAACCTTAAAATAATGTAGCATACACAATAATAACATATACTCCCTCCGTCCCTATTTACTTGTCCATATTTCCTTTTTTGGTTGTCCCTATTTAGTTGTCCATTTTGACAAATCAAGAAAGGACAACAAATTTTTTCCTATTATACCCTTATTTACACTTCTTGAAAATTGTAAAAGTGTATGTTGTTTCCCTCCAATTTATTTCACTTTAATTCAAATAAGT
>NC_064291.1:44419364-44422227 GCF_019186545.1 Solanum stenotomum
TATAATTACAAGGTATAATCACTAATTCACTAATAACAAAACAAAACACCCATAAATCTTAATTTATTATTTAAAAATTATGCTTCTCCAAATAAAGATTTTTTATTATTCTCCATCTTTTATTCTCCATAATAAATATTTTTTCTTCTCCAAAAATTGTATTTTTATTTTATTTTTTAAATCACATTATTTTTGGCACTACAACAAAAGCACTTTCAGCGGCAATAAATGTATACATTAACAAAGAATGCTAAAATTTTTGCTGGAGAACAAGTTGGTTTGTTTATTTATTTTTTGTGTTTGATAAGTAATTAAGCAAAAAAATATTATCTAAAGAGTATTTATATGTAATTTAATAAAACACTCTATAGTAGAAGGGGTAGGCAATGGGGTGGCGACGGTCAAGAGGTTGAGTGAGTGGGGAGGATACAATAAACATACAATGTTACTCATAAAACTTATTTTTCCTACTTTAAGAACACTATTTTTCCATTATTAAGAAAATATATCAAAGCTTTATATTTATTTCTTAAAAGAATCTACTTTTGTATATCTAGGGAAATCATCTATAAATGTATTTGTTACCTCTAATCATGTTTGTTTCAAGTCTCATAAAAATTAGCATGGATTTACTCCAATAATTCACCATGTTATTCTTAGGTTGCTTAGTTTAAGCACAAATCTTACACTAAAGTTGGATGGAATATAATCTGATATCATATGATTAAGCCTGATTTGTAAAAGAAAACAAAATAAAGATAAATTTTATTTTGAATATCTCCAACTTACTGGACAAATGAGTGTTTTTTTTATCATTCATATAACATTATAGATAAATTCTATCACGAACATCTCAAATGGACTGATGACTGTTTTTTTTAATCATCCGCTCATAATATAGATAGATTCTATCTTGAATATCTCAAGCTTACTAGATAGATGACTGTTTTTTTATCATCCGTAAACAATATAGATAGATTTTATCTTGAATATCTCAAACTTATTGAAATCACTGTTCTTTATCGCGTCCGTACATATAATATGGATAGATTGATTTTATCTAAATATCACATTTTTGTTCTTTAGCGGTCACACATTGTTTCTAAACTAGTTCATCACTCACTTAATAGTATCTCGGTATAAAGCTAGAAACACTCATATACCTAAATTAATCATCAAGAATATCATATTTTTATTCAAGACTATTATTTGGAAATTAAAATAATTAAGCATCTCAATAAAATTAGTGGCATAAAATAAAATTATATAAGAAGTCTTAAGTATATATAAATACACACAAAAAAAAATTAAAAATTATATTTTTTATTTTTATATATACTCGTTGCTTTTAATGTAGTATTTTTAGATTAAGGCTTATATTTAACCTCATATAGAGATATAAAATTAAATATTAATCCTACTTAATAAAATATTAGCTATATATTTGCAATACATTACCTTGAATATTATTGTAAGAACTTTACTTCTTAATATGATAATTTAAGTTATTTAATTCAAGTTCAAAAATATTTTTGATAAAACATAGATAATTTTTCTTTCTGTCTTTTTAATACTTATCTAATTTGAACCTTTTTTATTATGATCTTCAATTTTGTTTTAGGTGAAAATAAAATCATAATTTTATTATCAAAAAAAATTTGAGGCCTCAATATTTGAGGTCCTAAAGTCAACGTTTTACTAGCTTCACATCTGAGTAATGAGTATTTGGTATTGTTCTAGCGGAACAATTTAATTTTATAATTTTTTATGAGAGCAAACTATTACACTGCACCTAATTGAGTGTATTAATTCATTACTTTTATGTTCACCTGTTTAGATAAAAATATTGGGTTAAAATTGTATAATTCAAAAAATATTTGGTAGATTCATAGTAGGAAAGAGCAAAAGAATTTCTTCAAATGTGCTATCTAATTGTTCAATGCAATCAATAATTATTTTTAAAAAATAATACTAGCTAACACAATGCCTAAGGTGGAAAAATCTATGATAATTAATAGTGTCCACAAGAGTGCACTATGAATTTCAAGTCTCACAAAAATTAGTATGGATTTCTTAGCAAAAGACAACTATGAACTTGTATTTTTCTTTGCCACAACAAAAACGTGGAAAACTATTATTTTTAATTAAAACGAAGAAAGGTTAAAAATATTTTCAATCTATTTAATTTGATTCATCATTGCACTTAGTGGATATCATCCGCACGCACAATATAGATAGATTCTATCTTGAATATCTCAAGCTTATTGGATAGATGTCTGTCTTTTTTTTTCTCATCCATACACAATATAGATAGATTCTATCTTGAATATCTCAAACTTATTTAAAATCACTGTTCTTTACATATAATACGGATAGATTGATTCTACCTAAATATCACATTTTTGTTCTTTAGCAGTTATACATTTTTGTTTTTATGTAATATTATGATTATTTTACTCACTTCTATTAGTATATATATAGATGATAGGAATGAGAACATTTATCACTCATCTCAACAATGACTTCTTCTTGTTCCATTAATTCTATGTGCTTAAGTCTTGGTGAGCAGAGTAGCAAAACCCTCATTATTACTACACCCTCATCTTTCTTTGCAAAACCTTCTCGGTGTAGTCAAAATTTCCATGTCTCATGCAATAATAATGCCAACAATGGTGATGAGCATGACAAAAACGTTGCAAGGAGAAATGTGCTTCTTGGTTTAGGAGGGCTTTATAGTGCTTCCAATCTTGCACCATTAGCCTCTGCTTCTCCTATACCGATACCTAATCTCAAATCGTGTGGTAATGCCACGAAATCGTTGAGTACAGAAGAAGTAGAATATAGTTGTTGCCCTCCTACACCA
>NC_064291.1:44422239-44456806 GCF_019186545.1 Solanum stenotomum
TTAGTCAACCAAATTTCTTATATGATTTAAAAATATTTTTAATTGCTAATTATTGTGATTTATAGCATCTTTTATGTAACTTTTAATAATATATAATTTGTTCAAATTCATATGACAATGATAAGATTTCAAGAGTCAACGCAATAAAAATTTAAATTTTTTAAAAAGTTGTACCTCTAATATATTTTGTAGCTAAAATATACTCTCTCCGTCCACTTGTATTTGTCATGTTGCACTTTTTGAAAGTCCATTTGACTAATTTTCAAAGTTAAATCAGATTGTATTAATTTGATATTTAAAAAAATAATATGCAAAATCTATACAAAAAGTTCTATAAATTGTAATTTTTTGCCTATGAATATGATGAAAAAACACATTGTAAAATATTAGTTAAAATTCTTATAGTTTGACTCTAAAAAGGAAATCATAACAATTAAAAGTGCATAGAGAGAGTAATAAATAGGTAATTAAATTTGAAGAAGTTTAAAATAAAAGGTTGAAAAAAATAATTAGATAGACAACATATATAGAAAATTGAAAACATATAAATAATAAATGGGCCCAAATGAGGTCAAACTTTTTGGCTAATAAAGTAGTAGGTAATTAATGGTGTTAAATTGTCCAATAATATAAATTTTAAAGGTACAATCATAAAAGAAGAATGTACAACACTATCAAGCACATATCATCCAACACTTGTCATGTGCTTAGTAGTAGTTATTTCCACTTATTATATATAGTAATATAGATGATAGGAATGAGAACAATTATCACTCATCTCAACAATGGCTTCTTCTTGGTGGCAGAGTAGCAAAACCCTCATTATTACTACACCCTCATCTTTCTTTGCAAAACCTTCTCGGTGTAGTCAAAATTTCCATGTCTCATGCAATAATAATGCCAACAATGGTGATGAGCATGACAAAAACGTTGCAAGGAGAAATGTGCTTCTTGGTTTAGGAGGGCTTTATAGTGCTTCCAATCTTGCACCATTAGCCTCTGCTTCTCCTATACCGATACCTAATCTCAAATCGTGTGGTAATGCCACGAAATCGTTGAGTACAGAAGAAGTAGAATATAGTTGTTGCCCTCCTACACCAGATGACTGGAACAACATTCCATATTACAAGTTTCCCCCCATATCTAAGCTTCGTAAACGTCCCGTTGCTCAAGACGTGACTGAGGAATATATTGCAAAGTACCAATTGGCCACTCAAAGAATGAAGGACCTGGATAAAAAGGACCCTCGTTCATTCATGCAACAAGCCAATATCCATTGTGCTTATTGCAACGGTGCTTACAAATTTGGTGATGAAGTTTTACAAGTTCATTTCAATTGGCTTTTCTTTCCGTTTCATAGATGGTACTTATATTTCTACGAGAGAATATTGGGAAAACTCATTGATGATCCAACCTTTGCGTTGCCATATTGGAATTGGGATAATCCAAAGGGTATGCGTTTACCTCCCATGTTCGATCGTGAAACTACTCCCCTTTATGATGCAAGACGTAATCCACACGTCCGTAATGGAACCATAATCGAATTTAGTTCTTCTACCGACGAAGTTTCTACTGATGTTAAAAAGACGGTGACTAACAACTTAACTCTTATGTACCGTCAAATGATAACTAATGCTGCATGCCCTTTGCAATTCTTTGGTGCTCGTTACGTCCTTGGGATTGACGATTCCGAAAATCGGGGAACTATTGAAACCATCCCTCATACTCCAGTCCACATTTGGACTGGTACTGTCGAAGGTACGGTTTTGGATGATGGTAAACGGTCATTCGGTGAGAATATGGGTAATTTCTACTCAGCCGGTTTAGACCCGGTTTTCTATAGCCACCACGCCAATGTAGACCGTATGTGGAATATATGGAAAGGATTAGGCGGGAAAAAAAAGGATATCACAGACACAGATTGGCTGAACTTCGAATTCTTTTTCTACGATGAAAATGGAAACCCTTACCGTGTGAGGGTAGGAGACTGTTTGGATACGAAGAAGATGGGTTATGATTACCCGCTAACAGACATCCCATGGATTAACTGTAGGCCAACAAGAAAGGGGAGAGAAGGAAAAGTGGATTTAACAAGCATTGAGCCAGCAAACAAGGTATTCCCAATTGCTAACCTCAACAAACCCATTTCGTTTTGCATCAATAGGCCGACTACGTCAAGGAGTCAAAAGGATAAGGACGAAAAAGAAGAGGTCCTAATATTCAAGGGTTTAAAGTATGATACTAGCAAATATATATCGTTTGATGTGTTTGTGAACGAGGACGAGAATGTGAATACAGATGAGCTTGATAAGGTGGAGTTCGCAGGGAGCTGTGTCAACTTGCCCCATGTTCATGCACATAATAAGAAAATGGATTATGGTTAGACGTTTCAGCTAGACATTACCGAACTTTTAGAGGACAATGGACTTGAAGACGATGATATCATTACGGTAACGGTGGTTCCTAAAAAGGGTGGAGATGTGATCTCCATCCAAAGTGTGGCAATTGAATTTCTCGAGGGTTAAATTATCATTAATGTTTGTTCGAATCTCTCACGTATTCTCTTTATATCCTGTGTAATCTTTTTTATAAATTAATTGTCGCAAAAATATCTATGTCCCCTTCTTTTGCTATCATTTCATTTGGTGATAATACAAAACTCTAGAAAATAAGACATCTCATGCATGTGAACAGTAAAACAAGATTTAATGCGGAATGGTGGAATTTATTCCCTCAGTTCACTTTTATTAGCTTGTCTAATATTTCAAAACTATAGTTTTCACTTGTCACATTTTATATATTAAGGGCCCGTTTGGCCATGCGATATGGTATTATGATATGGAATCATGATATGGTATCATGATATGGAATCATGAGATGAAATTGAAGGTTTGTTCGGACATGCGATATGGAATTTTGTGTTGTATATTTTCTCATAAACATAAAAATCCCATAAGTTGTAAAACTATTAAAATAGCCCCAATTGTTTATTCAATCTTATCAAATAAACAAAAATTATAAAATCGCATAATAAATTATTACAAAGTTATTTATTCTTCACTTAAATAATTATTTCATCTAACTTTAATTTAATTAAAAAAATTGAACATAAATTGTACTTGATATGCTCATATCTCTCAACTACTCTTACAAATAACCTCTAAAGTAGAAAAAAACATACATATTAACTTAGAAGTTAAATGCACTAAGATAAAAATTAACAAACATCACTAACTTCTAACTATTTACAAGAAAAATCAATAGTTAAATATTATTGAATAACGAAATTTTAAAAAGTTACCACAAGTTTGAGTCAAAAACACTTCTAATAAAATTTAATCAAAAAAATTATAACTAGTCCACTTGACTAAATATTAATAACTAATTGATCAAATTTTCCCAAGTCTTCAATCAATTGGACTTGATATCCTTTAGTCATGTGAATGAACATTTTGCAAATACTAAGATTAAGAAAGTGCGGCACCGCCAATGAAAATTGTCTTTTATCAATATTATGCTTAGTCATAAGATTAAGACTTTTTTTTTATTATGAAAAATCAAAAAAGTATTACTCCCTTTGTTCTCATTTATATTCACCAAATGAATTTCTACTTTATCATTTATATTCACCAAATTTAAAGTGATAATAAATTTTATATTGGTGAGAATAATAAATTTTAAAAAGTAATGATGTGATTATAAATTTTATTTACATATGAAACAAATGGTTAGTAGATATAAATGTGGGGTTGTTTTAACAAAATATAAACTCATGGATCAATTATTGTATTAAAAGATCTCAAATCATGATATGGACATATCATGGTTTTTGGAGAATATGGTATCACCTCTCATGATATGGAATCATGAGATGGAATCAGCGTAAAATCGCATGTCCAAACGCTGATTCCATCTCACGACACCATATCGTGATATGGTATCACATGGCCAAACGCCTTCTAAGACAAAAACAATTAATTATTTATGTTCTAAATCATTTTCTATATATTACTCCATTAATATGACTTTTGGTATTACCTTTATATCTCTCATCAATATTATTATCTCTTAAAGAATCATGCTAAGTATAAAATGAACAATGGGCAAAAGGTATGAAATATATCCAAATTTTGATCGAAATTGTTGTAACAATTCCAAATTTTGAGCAAGATCTATTACCCCTACACTATTTAATAGTGTGTTTTAAAGATATATAAGTGTCCATCTGGACAAATTACTATTTATATTGATGCAATATTTATGATGTCTACGTACGCACCTATATATCTTTAAAATACACTATTAATTAGTGTAGGAGGATAATAGATCTTGCCTAAAGTTTGAAATTGCTACATTAATTTCGATCAAAATTCGAATGTATTTCAAACTCTTTTATGAATAAATAAAAATGATTGAACGCTACAATGTCAGTTGGATAAATAAAAACAAATGGAAAAAAATAATATCTTAACATTGAGCCAGCAGAGTCAGTATAGAGCTCGCAATCAGATTTGTCCCTTATGTTACCTTTGTCAAAATATCATTTAAGGAATCTTTTAGGACCACCTCGCTGAAAAAAAAAAGAGATTTTTGAGGAAATTTCAAAAACAATCAATTATATAGCATATTTTTTTTTTACTTCAAAGAAATTATATAGGATATGTTTGACAACTCATGTAACTTTTTCTAGATTTTTTATTTATTTATAAATTTCACATATTTCAGATTTAAGTTATTGGCATCATTGTGCATTTATAACTTTGTAATTTTGCACCCTTATTTTTTTATTTTAGATTTTCAAAATTGGTTGACTTAACTATGGTTACATATTTGTTAATGTAGTATAATCTTAACCTTAAAAATTTAAATAAGACACATGTCTTTCATCTAGATAGATGTGCATTTGACGAAATGGAGGGGAAGGGTAGCTTTAGGGTCAATCGAATAGATAGAAGATCTAGCGCCTCGGTCATAGAGAATGGGGAACAAGTTTGTGACCTAATAGAATAGTGTTTTGTGATCCCGGGGAAAGCTAGGAGAGCATATGTTCGACAACTCATGTAATTTTTTAATTAATTTTTTCATAAATTTCACATATTTCAGATTTAAGTTGTTGGCATCATTGTACATTTATAAGTTTGTAGTTTTGCACCCTTACTTTTTGATTTTAGATTTTATATACCGTTTGTATTAATAAGTTAATAATATCAATTTATTTAATTTAAATTCAAATCTTTTAATAAAAGGATAATTGTCTCTGTATCTAGAGAAATTCAATTCCAGAATATTTAGAGAGATTGAGAGACTCCATTCATATTTTTAAATTATTAATCTTTAGAACATTTATACATCTCGATTATTATAATGCACTTCCCATAGTTGAAACGAAAATAATATTTTTTATGCATTGAGAGACTTTGGTACTTTTTCTTGAGGACTTTATTGATAATCTCACGATAGATGTCCATCAATCGATAGGTATCAAATAGAGTCTATCAATATTTAGTTTAGTAGTTAAAATTCTGTTTGTTGAGGGAATACGATTATTTAGTAATGATTGGGCTTGAAAGACGTGAACATTTTTCTCTTAATTAGTCATTCTTTGGAAGAATTATACTTAGTTTCCACTTCCTTTTTTGGATGAAAACATGATTTCTATATTGGACCTCACATATATCTTGTACTACAACTAATTAGTATGATTTATGTCCAAATAGGATGTGTATATATATTGCAAATCTTAATAAGTTAGTCGGTTGACTATCTAAACTTTCACTTTGTTGGTGAAATTCGATTTCCCACATTATAATCTGGCCCTATGTTAAGTTATCATAGATATTTTTCATCTTAGCATCTTTGAATGTCAAAGATTTTGAAAATAGGCATCTTGGAAAGTCAAATATTTTGTTTTCTTGTTGTACCCAAGGGGACTTATACCCAAGACATTTGATTAAGAATGAAGAACTACTTACCACTCCACCACAAATTTTGTTGGTGATATATTGCGTTTAAATATCTAGAATATAACTACTACCACCCCGGTCAACCACTCACGACACACCCTTACGACTTCCACATCACCACTCAACTTTTGACTCCAAACTACTTTCTATCAAGCCTATTAACTGATTCGATACTAACCTCCTATCCGGGTAATACTTACTATTAGACATTTACGACGTAAAGCCACCCCGATCCTCCAGACCAATACACACTACCACCTCTCTAAGGTACACATATTGACACCTAGACCCTTGGTCTCCACTTATCATATCACATCCCGATTTGGGACTAACCATTCACAATTCCTTATGCAATAGATATATCCAATTACCTTACGACACCGCACCCCACACATATATCTATATATAATGCATAATCCAGATATCATTTCAGGATCAATGTATTTCACATTCTTCAATAATACACATATATATAACAAGTCAATGGTCCTCTCATGGAACCCATATCCAAACAGTTAGTGTGACGGATCGTGACACCCGATCTAAGTTAGTGTGTCGGATTGTGACACCCGTTCTAATGTTTATGTCGGTAAGTGACATCCGATCCAAGTTAGTGTGTCGGAAAGTGACACCCTTTTCAATATATATGTCGGTACGTAACATTCGATTCCAGTTAATTAGTGTGTCAAAACGTGACACTCGTTCCAATATATATGTCGGTACGTGACATCCGATCCCAGTTAGTACAACCACAATCACAATCACATCCATAATGTACAATACCTAAATCATATAGTCAAGTACACAAGTTCATGACATGCATTGTTCGTAATCATTCCATTAGGTTCGTTTCCACATTTTCATTCATAGCATACACACATGCATACAATATCGCAAATAAGCGACATACATCACACAAATAGGAAATCAACCATCACCTAACCCTAGTTCACCGCCTAAGGCTTCCTCCTACAGTATACGTCTGATGTAACACCTAGGATACAAATACAACATCTCGATTCGGTGCATGAAAGCTTACGCATGGATTCTACCGTCAAATTCCAATATACTACGCAATGAACAACATATTTATAAATACTCAATTAATAAACCTAGCCTACCTAGGCGCCAAGCATTAGCAGAGGGATTTGAGTTCGAAATCTAGTTTTCAGACGACAGGACGGTGAATCTTGACCGGAAATTCGTAATCTATTGACCTCCTTGCGCTAGAAATCTCTTTCTCATCCCTTCTCAAGCCTAGAACAGCCTTTTGGGGGTTTCTAGGGTGATCCTCGCCTCTTTTGGTATTTTTGGAAAAAGGAAAATATTAGACTTCGCGTTATTTACATTCTGTCTCGCCCATTCCTCTCTGGCGACCACTTATCCCGCTAGAGCGCCGCCGCCCTAGCGGCATCTGGCCTGCTTTGGCGGGCTGAGGGCCCCAGTTTTCCTGAGGTTTTTCTCTTCCTAATTAATGACGGTTCAGGTCGCTATAATTTTCCATCAAAAAGTTGATTTGAATGAATCCCTATGCCCTTCCTAGCTCCGCTCCTAATAGCATGTCACTAGACACTAGTTAAATAATACAAATGGAGTGAGAAATTCTTTTACTTGTCAAGCTTCATTTTATGAGAATTAATTTAACTAATCTTTATTGTTAATATATGCTAACAAAAATTAGAGACGCCTAAGTTGTTTTATTATCTGAAAATTTAGTTTGAAAACTTGAAGTTCTCTAACACTTGCCGAAAACAAATGCCAACCACATTAAACATTACCTTAAATCATTATCTGCTACTGTCAAGAAAAATACCAAATATTTTTTCGGTGGTTTCAAGGTGAAGCTAGTAAAATATTGAGATAAGTGACAAAAACGCACTTAATAAATCTTATGATTTTATTATCACAAAAAAATAAAATTAAGGGTGTATATGACCGGATTGGTTCGGGCTTTTTAAATATTTGCCAAATTATTTGTGTCAAATTTTTAAATTTATAAAACTCAGAATTTTCAACCTCAGGTTTTTCGGGTTGGTTTGGGTTCTTCAAATACCAAACCAAACCATTTGTATCGAACTTTAAATTTTTTAAATCAAACCAAATGAATAAACCTAAGATTTTTTTGGGTTTTTGAATTTTTTCGGTAAAGTATTCATACTAACATATAATTAACTTATGCTCCAAATATTTCTTTAGTCCAATCAAAATATAAATATTTCTATTTGGTTCTAAGCTTCCGAACCTGCCTATCTAAAATGGCTATAAGCTCCTCCTCGAATATCAAGTCTAG
The DNA here is from genome assembly GCF_019186545.1 of Solanum stenotomum. Taxonomy (NCBI): domain Eukaryota; kingdom Viridiplantae; phylum Streptophyta; class Magnoliopsida; order Solanales; family Solanaceae; genus Solanum; species Solanum stenotomum. Next base: position 44,430,493 of record NC_064291.1, read on the forward strand.
ACCCAGCTCCACTAAATCGAGTGCAAGCACATGAGACTCATTCAGAATATACTTCTGAAGCATGATGACATGGAAAACAGGATGAAATGTCGATAAACTAGGTGGCAAGGCCAACTTATAGGTCACCTCTCCCACTCGACTCAAAATGTCAAAAGGTCCAATGAATGTAGGGCTAAGTACTTTGCCCTTCTTTCTGAACCTCATCACACCCTTCATGGGTGATACTCGGAGCCAAACATAATCACCCTTCATAAACGCCAGAGCTCAAACTCTCCGGTCTACATAACTCTTATGTTAACTCTAGGCTGTCAACAGTCTATACTGAATCATACGGACCTGCTCCATAACATCTCTAAGAAAGTTTGTATCCGGATGTTCGATATATCTCTATATCTTCCCTCTTGGATACATCCCTCTCCAATGTATCCAGATTCTTATACATTTTTATCCCCTCTCTGATACATCCCTCCTCTATGTATGTGGATCATGTACTAATATATCTTGAAGTCTAATAATATATTTGAAATCCATAAATTTCAAGTGATTTTGTAAGTTTTTTTAAAAAATTAATGTAATTAGCTCTTTTATGTAAATTATATACTTATAATATACGTGAAAGTAGGGATGGCAATGGGGCGGTGTAGGGCAGGGGAGGTGTGGGTTGAGCTTAACCCGCAAAATTTTTAATCCGCCCCGCCCCGCCCTGCAAAACAACTCTTTTTATTTTCAACCCGCCTCATCCTGTCCGGCATAAGTTTTTTAATATTTTATTTTTCTAGTTATATTTAATACTAAAAATAAAATTCATAAAAATAAATTCATTTTTTCATTAAGTTGTATTAATTTAATAAGATAGTAACTTAAAATTTTATTTTTTAGAGGTCAATTGAGAAACATGTAAGAAATTGTATTATTTTTTATTGAATCATTTTCATTTATTATCTTGAATATTTTAGTAAGTTTAATGAAATTATCTTAATAAATAATGCTCTATCATTCTTATAACATGTAAAAAATTAAAATTAAATTTGAATCCACATAAAATCGCATATATTCACAGAAAGCCCTGCCCCATATTAATTTTTAAAAATCCCACCTCAACCCTTCTCCCATCCACCCCGGCCCATTGTCATCCCTCCATGAAAAATGTACATTCATCAATGGCGAAACATACTGTACATTTTCTTCGTTCACTTGTCTCTCGTCCTATCTTGAATTGTCACATCATATTAAATTAAAATTATAAATAAACGACAAAATTGATTGGTTTTAGTTTCCAACTTTTTTATAATGGATATTCTTATATGACTTATTTTTTCTTTAGTTAGTCCTAAAAATGATATATTTTTAAATTAAGTAATAATATAATTTTAAAATAACTATTTTATCATTAATTAAATAATTTATAGCCACATAAATATCTTTCACTTACTTTAGACAACAAATTTTAAAAAGCTTTCTTTCTTTCTTTCTTTCTTTCTTTCTTAAATTTTGTGTCTAATCATACTAACTCATATAAAATGAGATCAGATACTTTTTTTATTTGATTTTATAAATTTTAAAAATTCAAATAATTGATTTAATTTGGTAGATGAAAAAAGTGATTGGAAACACTTTCTAATAAAAAATGGAAAAATCCTCATGCAATACATTTTCAGTTATTGATTCAATTTTATGGTCGTAAAGAAACTATGTGTGTACTTCTTTGATCTGGTCCCTTGTGTGTGGGGCTTGCAATCAATGCAAGGACAAACGTATTGAACTATTGAAAACATTTGGAACTTGACGTAAATTATTAGCTTTGTTAATGAATTATTGATAGTCTTAAAAATATTCTTTTGTTTGACTAATTAAACTTATATACACTCTCAATTAGCCACATGACATAGCACATAGTCCTAAACTCATATAAGAGCATAAGACTCTTAATAAAAAACCGAGAGAAGCATCGAAAACACCCCTAAATTTGTTGAGAATTTAGAGGTGTATTTCACTCATGTTATAAGATCGATAGTGTACTTATATTTCAGTTAGTCAATTAAAAAATATTTTTAAATCTATCTATAATTTAAAGATGAAATTAATAATTCAGACTAAATTTAGAAATGTTTTCAACACTTTCTTCAATAAAGAAAGTATGTGTCTACTTTTTTTATCTGGTCCCTCCCTTGTGTGTTGGACTTGCGTCCAACAAAGAAAGTATGCGTCTACTTCTTTGATCTGGTCCCTCCCTTGTGTGTGGGACTTGCCATCAACGCAAGGACACCAAAAAAGTAATGCTCGTGATTTTTGTCATTTAGACAAACTTGTTTGAAAGAATTTGATGCAAGTATTTTATCACATTACCTACCCCTACTAATTAATGTCTAATATTTGAGTTTGAAAAATGATATGGAAAATAGTATTTTATATTAAGGATAAAAAGATGAAAAAAAAATTATATGTAAAAAATAAAAAATAAAAATAAAAATTTATTTTAAAAATAAGTGACAAGTAAAAAATGAACGAAGGGAGTAATATAGAACAACTAGGTTCATGTGCATTTACTGAAATATTCAGAGTGACATTATTTGTATTTGCTAAAATTATTCAAAGAGCTAGTCACGATTCCACCATCTAAATTATTTTGCCTACATATCTTTTGCATAAATTTGGCGGAAAGAATAAACATCCAATAAATAAATACTTCAATTATTTTAATTTATGTGAAAATGTGTGATAAACACAAAGTTTAAGAGGGAAAAAAAGATTTTTGAAATTTTTATGTAAAATAAGTCATAAAATTTTGTAGGTATAAATCATTTTATTAAGAATAAAATGAAATTAAGTTATTACTAAAATATAAAAAGATATCATTTTTTTTGGAGTTAAACAAAAAAAAGAAAAGAGAATGTTAAGTAATTAAATTGATGGAGAATAAATTTAAATAATCTTTAAAAAGAATTTGGAACGGGTCCATACATATCGTGTCAATTTTGTTTAGATATATTTTATATTTATGAATATGATATCATTACCATATTGAATTACCAAATTAATATAGTATGACTTGAAATTTTTCATGAAACTTCTCAAATATCATTTTAATTGCTTAAATATGAAGAAATATTTAACAGAAAGTTTAAACAATTTTCTTCGTTAATCAATTATTAAAAAAAAGGACATTTTAATCAATTTTGAGCTAATGTTGAAATATGGTAGTGGGTAGGGTTTGGGAATGTTTGGTACTCCCTCTGTCTCAATATATATGTGACACATTTCGAATTTCGAGATTCAAACAAGTTTATTTTTTATCATAAATTTTTCCTATATTTTTTAAATATTTTGAATTACCAAATTATTAAGACTTATAGTACTTTTTATGTAGTTTACATCTAATTGCAGTTATACTTTTTTTTTTTCTTCTATTCTTAACATAATAACAACAGATTTTTATTCAAGCTTCAAGCTAATTTCAACATGAAAAAGGAAAAACAAACAGAACAAGGAAATTAAACTTCATGAGAGAAGATACTTGGCGAAGATAAAATAGTTCAACACTTGACGGACACAAGGAATCAACCATCAAAGTGTAATAATCTCAGCAGATTCAGTAGAAACTAAATTAACAATCCACAAGCCTGATATCCACACATCCAATGGTGAGACCTTTGCCAACTTTCCTTGGAACCAGAGTCACCACAATTTTTTCATCATTTTCCAAATCAAGCTCCTCCAACAGTTCTGTTATCGCCAGCTGCAAATTAGCACTTGAAAGATCATTATCACCAGATTTATGAGGATCAGGTTTAGGAGTATGTGGCAAGCTAGTATAGGTTCCCGCATACTCTTTCTGGTCAAGATCCCCTGATGTCACATTCTTGTCCGCGTTCACATACACATCGAACCTTATGTAGTCTGTATTATGATATTTTATGAAGCCGAACGTTAGAATCTCCTCTTTATTATCTTTCTCCACTTGAGTCCTTAACGAAGCCGGTCTATCCAAGGAAAACGATGTGTTTCCATCCAGCTGAAAGATCGGGAATATTTTGCTTGCTGGTGGAACTTTACTTGGGTCCAGTTTCCCAGTTGAATATTTTTTGGTTGGCTTGCAGTCACGCCATGGGGTGGGGCTTCGTTCGTAGTCATATCCCATCTTCTTCGTGTCCAAACAGTCTCCGATTTTCACAAGGTAAGGATTTTTGTTTTCATCATAGAAAAAGAACTCGGAGTTCAACCATTCTGGTTGTGTTAGATCTTTTCTTTTCCCTCCTAGTGTTTTCCATTCGTTCCACATCCGGTCCACATTGCCGTGGTGGCAATAGAAAACCGGGTCCAAACCAGCTGAGTAGAAATTACCCATATCCTCACCGTATTTCGGTTTACCCTTAGGCGCTTCTTTATCTCGTTTTGTACCAGTCCAAATGTGGACTGGTATGTGAGGGATATTTTCAATGGTTCCCGGGGTATCGATGTTAGTCCCGAGAACGTAACGTGCACCGAAGAACAAAAGAGGACACGGAGCATTAGTTACCATTTGACGGTACATTAGAATTAAGTTATTGTTCATCAATAGGAGTTCAGTTGTATCAACCTTGTCCCCAAAAAAACCAAGATCCATAACAGTGTTGTTACGGACTCGTGGATGACGCCTTTCATCGTAAAGGGAAGTCCCTTCACGATCGAACATGGGAGGTAAATGCATGCCCTTTGGATTATCCCAATTCCAATATGGTAAAGCGAAAGTTGGATCATCGATGAGTTTTCCCAATATTCTTTCGTAGAAGTATAAGTACCATCTATGGAACGGGAAGAAAAGCCACGAGTTATGAACTTGTAACACTTTGCCATTAACAGCATAAGCATCATTACAATAAGCACAATGTATATTAGCTTGTTGCTTAAACCCAAGAGGGTTATCAGGTTCTTTCTCATCAAGATCTTTCATTCGACTAATTGCCAAATTGTACTTGGCAATATACTCCTCATCAGCAAGATGAGCAGGGGAACGGATACGGAGCTTGTTCATAGGAGGGAATTTGTATTGTGGAATGGTGGTTGTATCTTTGGGGAGAGGAGGGGGGCAACAAATATAAGGAACTCGTGGACCATCAGTTATATAGGCTGCACAACAAGTATCAAAATCAGGTGGTGGTGAGGGAGCAGCAGTGGCTAATGGTGCAAGATTAGCAGCACCATAAAGACCTCCTAACCCTAAAAGAACATTTCTCCTATCAACAGCGTCAAGGTTTTTGTCATGCTCGCCACCATTTTTGTTGGCGTTGCATGAAACCTTGAAACTTTGACTACGCCTTCCGTGGAGGAAATGCTGAGAGGGTTTTGATAAGAAAGATGAGTTGGTATTATTGGAGAAAGAAGAGGGAATATTGGTAGTGCACAAAGGTAGAATAGAAGAAGCCATTGCTGGGATGAGTGTTTTTGCTTTGCAGCGTTTCATCAGTATTTATGTACAAAATTCATGTACCTACTACAAACGTGAAACACGCAGTTTTGAAATGGTTTTGTATTTTTGTTTATTAGGTTAATAATTCAATTTTCAGTTTTAAAATTTTAGTTAATGATAAATAGATAATTCAATAAGATTATATTAAAATTATGTTTGTATCCTTAACTATATAATAATGACTTTAAATTTTAAATGCAGATCCTATTTTCTTTTGCATTTTATAATTGTTGACTTGGAGTTAGTGTCTTCTTTCTAAATTCATTTGTTTGGTGTGTTATTTTTCATTTTGATAAATTGATACGGTGCTACTTCACAAGAAATTAAGAAAAACTAATTTACTTTACCATTAACGAATTTGAATTTATTTTTACTTGTAATTTATGTACACTTTTACGCATGAAGGTAGTGTATGTATGAATAAAATTAAAAACAAGAGAAACTAAAACAAATTAGAGGAATATTTTCTTATCAGTTAAATAGAAAAATTAAATCGTTGGTTTAGATTCAAAATTTAAAATTAATATGATTATTAATTTAGCATATTTATAAATTTAAAATTAATAAACTTAATCAATTATACATAAAAGCGAACCAAATCAACCGATCTCACCGATAAACATAAATCCTAAAATTTTTTAAAATTAAATAGGTTTTCTTTATTTATTATTTGTGTCTGCGTGTTTTTAACGTGGAAAGTGAATATGATTTTTATCTGCTACTCAAAATTTAAGATGTGAGGTGGTCGGTGGGCGAGGCCTGTAGAGATATTTTGAGAGAGGTGACGGTGAAATTAACTAATGTTTGGTGTAAAATTGGTATAGAATTTTCTATTTTTTGTATACTTTAAAATTATTAATTACAATAATTAATAATTTAAAATATTTAAAAAAAGTTATAATATTAGAAATATGCTTTCACTTTCCAAATATATACATAATGACTAAGATAAATAAATTGAAATTGAAAAAGTATTTAAAACCTATGATACAATCTAGCAGTACTATTTATTGGAGTACAAAATAATAATTTCCAAAAGGATTCAGCTCCTCTCCATTTTCGTTGACTCTATTTTCCTCAAGTTCTAGCCTTGATTAATGACATATGACATAACTTAGATTTAATGGCTATGATTTAATTAATTAAAATATATCCCTAACTATAGTTTAGATAATAAATATATTATTATATCAATTAAAAATAGTCCTATTATTTCTCCCATTTTCTCCTTATTCCCTCCAAGACGATTGTTTCTCTCTTTTCTCCCTATTTCCTCCAAAAATTTCTTTGTTGCCATTTAATTAATTAATTCAAGTTCCGTGATGGTATGGCTCTTCATCTTTATGCTTCCCACCTATTAATTTCAGCCCTTTCTTCTTCCTCCTCCCAGCTTCTTCGTCATCCTCCGGTTGCACCCCATTAATTTAACACTGTTATAAAGATAATAATAGCTCTATTTTCGCTGTCGTGGAAAGGAAGGGTGGATGGGGTATGTGACGAGATCATTTAACTCATTTTGAGAAAATTATATTCAATGAAAAATGTACACCATCAGGTATACTCATAAAAATTATGAGTATTTTATGCTACATGAAAGTTAAAATTTCTTAATACATAATATATTAAAGAGAAGTTCAATTATCAAATTGAACTGATCAATAAATAGCCTTACTTGAAAATCTTAATTATATGAAAGAATACATCTTTTTGTGACGCAATTATCAAAATTGAATAATATTTGAGTACTTCAATTTAAAAGTTCTCCATAAATCTGAAAATACCTTATCATTTTAGGATCTAGCCCAGAAAATATTTGTTATCAAACCATCGGCATCCAGTGGCGGCTTTTCCTCTTTGAAAAAAAAGCAACCGCCTTAGGCCACAAAATTTGAGGGGCCTCATTTAAAAAAAATAAATATGTTATACATATTTTTTTTTAAAAAATATTGAGTATTATTTGTAGAAAATATAAACTTTTCGTAAAAGAGCAAAGAAGTAATAAAAGTATGATAAATTATGAGTACTATGTCTCGAAAAAGATTAAATAATTGGCTATAATAAACTTCATGAAAAAATATATTCGAATTTAAAGCCTCTATTCGAATTTGACTTTAGGCCACATGTACTCTGTGTACATGTGGTTATACTAGCTTGCCACATGTACACAGAGTTGGGGATACTAATCATACTGCAACTGCTACTCTCCAGCTGGCGATAACAGAACTGTTGGAGGACATTGGTTTGGAAGATGACGAGACTATTGCGGTGACTCTAGTACCAAAGAAAGGTGATATTTCCATTGGAGGTGTGGAGATCAAGCTTGCGGATTGTTAATTAGTGTGTATTCAATCTGCTGAGATTACATGAGTTGAATGATATGATCTGTTACGATTCTGTTTTTGTTTATTGGTTTGTCTGTTTGTTTGCTTTTAATTTTCATGTTTGAGACAAATGAATCCAATTTCCTTGAATAAAAGCGATTTATTATCACATAGAACCATTTACTTTTGTTATTGTAAATTTAAAATCACTTTGTTTTATCTCATACAAAATGTTAAATGTGTTGTTTAGTCATTTTGGATAGTTTTGAGAATGCTTTAAAAAAGAACGTTACAAGTGCATAATATATTGGTCTTGGGATAATTCACATATTATTACTTGTTCACATTTCCTTTTTTAGTTGTCCCTAATTAGTTGTTCATTTTGACAAATCAAGAAAGGACAATTTTTTTTTACCTATTATACCCTCAATTAATTATTTTGAAAAAGGTAGAACTTCTTGAAAATATTAAGTTTTTAATTCATCCATTTCATAATTAATAGGGGTAAAATGGTAAATTCACTATGTTAATTATTGATTTCTTAATAACTGTGTCAATTTAAAAATGGACAAGTAATTAAGGACAGAGGAAATATTTGATATGATTCAATGAATTTTAGCTATAACAATTACTTTTGCTGGTTAGTGTATTCAGTTTTGGAATGATATGTTGGTCTTGGAATAATTCACATATTTTTTGTATGAGATTCCTAACTTTTAATAAAAAATAGGGAACAAGATAAGGAACAAGATAAGGAACAATAGCATGTGGATTTAGAAAGGACTAGTAACCTTAAAATAATGTAGCATACACAATAATAACATATACTCCCTCCGTCCCTATTTACTTGTCCATATTTCCTTTTTTGGTTGTCCCTATTTAGTTGTCCATTTTGACAAATCAAGAAAGGACAACAAATTTTTTCCTATTATACCCTTATTTACACTTCTTGAAAATTGTAAAAGTGTATGTTGTTTCCCTCCAATTTATTTCACTTTAATTCAAATAAGTGGTTGTAATTTTGAAGTGAAAAGTTGTCATAAGGGTAAATTTGTAACTTCACTGTGCTAATCATTGTTGCCTTAATCTGTGTGCCATTTCTAAAGTGGACAACTAAAAAGGGACGGAGGGAGTAGTATTGAATATATTTACCCCACTATATTATTTTATATAAAGAAAAGGTGCGATTTCTGACTAGAATTATTATATTACTAGATATAGGACCCCGTGTCAGCACGAGGCCCAATATATATTATTTTTTTATTTTAATTTATGTCATATTATGGAATTTGAGAAGTTATTGAAATTTTTATATAATTTTAAAAAGGGAAAAGGGTCAAAAATACCCCCCAACTTTGGTTTATTGTTTGACTTTACCCTCGCCGTTAAAATGAATTTAATTTTACCCCTCCCGTTACTAATTTCACCAAAATTACCCCTCATTTAGACGGAATCCCCAAAATTGGTCCAAATTGACCCAATTACCCGGATTTTTAAAAAAAAAAACCTATTCCCTATTTTTAACCCAATGACCCGACCCCTCTAGGATAACCCGGTACCAATTAACCCAATTACCCATTTCCATTTACCCATCCTCTCTCTTTAGATAATCTCATTTTCTCCCAAATTTACCCATTAACTTCTCCTCTGATTTCTACAACGATCTTGCTCAACAAATTGATTCTTTGCCAACGAAAGGTAAGATTTTTGGATTCTAAGTTGTTTTGTCTACGGTATCTCTCTTTCGTTCTTCCTGCATCTCTCTTTCGTTGTTGATTACGAGTTAGTGTTTGTCTCCAAATTTTTGGCTCATTTGTTTGCCTCTTTACTGATATGTATTACGATATGTTAGTTAGGGTTTGTGGGTATCTGTCTTTCTGACTCATTTGTTTGCCTTTTTACCGATATATATTACGATCTGTTAGTTAGGGTTTGTGAGTATCTGTCTTTGGGTTATTTGTTTGACTTTTTACATCTAAAAATTAACGATTTGTTACTTTAGTTGTTGATTTACGAGTGTTGATGTTGTGGGTTAAGGTTTTTGAGTTATGGATTTACCTTTTTACATCTAAAATTTCACGACTGTTAGTTATTTGTTTGCTTTTTTACGATTTAGGGTTTGTGGGTAGGTTTTAGGGTATTGATGAATTTGGAGGAGGTGGTTTAGGTTTTGGAGATGTTATTGAGTATAGGCTGATTTCTGGTCCCAATATTTAATTGGGAAATTCTTGATTGAATATGGTCCCTTTTTTATGTGAGGCCAATATTTTATTCATTCTTATTGAATATGGTCCCCTTTTTCTCCAAATTTCTTAGTTATTTGTTTTTTTTTTTTACAGTTTGTTAATGTTTATTCTTATTGAATGTGGTCCCTTGTTGTCTTTGTGTGCCTTTTTAGGAGTTTTGTTAATGTTATTACTATTTTTGGAAGTTGTTAATGTTGTCTTTGTGTCCCTTGATTGTGTGCATTTTTACGTGTTCTGTTTTTCCTTTCTTAGTTATTTTGTCTCATTCATGCTTTTGGAAGTTGTTAATGTTGTTTCTTGTGCGTCTTAGGTTGCCTAAAATGGTTTTGGTTGATCTAGTATTTCACTATGGTGGGAAATGGATAAGAGAGCCTAAATTGCTCTATGAGAGGAAGCTTGTTCACAAATGGGAAGGTTGTGATTCTGATCTCTTATCTTATATAGATATTACTAATGAGTACATTAATATATTAGGCTATGTAGGTGTGCAACAGTTACTAGTATCTGTTGATACACTCAAATTACACCTCCTTACAGAAGTATAAGCGATCGTTATCAAGTACAGAACCCAACTTGTAGGTTGGGGTCGATCCCACGAGGAAAATGATTTAGACTTTATTTTAACCAACAATTATATTCAATTAGTCAAATTATTTTCAGAAACAGGTAATTAAAAGGGGGGTTTGTGCTTGTGTGAAACAAATAGTAAGAACTTAATAATTAATCAATAATCAAACTCAACTTTGGTTGTTATCAAGATAAGAAAAATAACTAGGGTATACGTGTTCCCCACAAGCTCATAACGCAGTAATCCTAGCAACATCAATCCTTTTCTAGTGTATTACATGCAAAGTGATAAGTTAGGTATCTCTAAATCCTTGGTCCGGCACCTAGAGAATTTCACCCCGCACCTTGGTCCGGCTACGTGTGTATAATTTACTAACCCTTACCTTTACCTCGTATTAGACATCATAATCGATGTTTGGCTTAGTTATTACTTCGCACCAATCGACACTAGCCTATTAGATAGTATCACACTAAATCTATGTTGATAATTCTTTTCTTGTTAATTACCTCCTTGGTCCGGCAAGTAGTAACAAGGCGAGTTCTAACGTTGGCCACCGTTAAAAAGACTTCTAAACGAAAGAATTATCAATGCATGCAAAATACTAGTCAAGAATTGCTTATTTACTATTCATACTTTGTTAATCGATCATGGTTCCCACAACCCTAGTTGTGGATTTAGTTACTCATATTGGCAAGAACACAATTCATAATTGTAGAAGAAGAAATCATGAACTTACGTAAAAAGAATGATAAACCCAGAAATTTAACTTGAATTGCAAAGCCAAAATTTTCAAAACGAACTTGGAAAATCAATAATTGCTAGAGTTGCAAATTAATCTCCAAAGTTACAAAGTAAAACTAGAATAATAGTGTCTCACCCCCAAAAACGAGGTTTACATGTCCTATTTATAGAAAATAAATCCTCAATAAAAAAGGAAACAAATTAAGGAAAGTTTTGTTCAGGCACGCGTCTTCAATCCACGAGACCGACTTACGGACCGTCGATGGATCTACGGTCCGTAAGTCCCTTCCGTCACTCGGGACTTAGAAAATATTTTAGCTTCCAAAAATCAGCTTCTCTGAAGTAAACGACGGACCGTATATCGATCTACGGTCCGTCAATCCTCACCGTAGCTTCATACTTAGAATCTTCAAAAATCAGGTACTGGAACCCTCGCAGCCTCACTCTACGGATCAATAGTACGATCCGTAGATCAATCTACGAACCGTTAATGAGCACCGTGGTTCCACACTTGGTCAGATTTCCCTGATTTGTCCTCAATACCATGCCTGCTGATCTACGGTCATAACCTACGGACTGTGAATGGACCTACGGTCCGTAGATCACCTCCGTGGATGCCTTTTTCTGCATTTCCTTCAGCTGTCTCTAAACTTCCGCGCCTGAACACCTTTCTTGCAAAACATAATAAAAACACATAAAAACTAATATAAAAGGCCCTAGACACACATAACTTGTAAGTGAAATGTATTGGAAATATTATCTGTCCCTTTTGGAAAATACTATGAAATAGAAGGTGATGAGGGGATTAGGACATTATTGTCCTTTGTTAATGATAAATTTGATATAATTAATTTATTTGTCGTTGATGATTGTGAGTTAGATGTTGATGTTGAGAATATAATCAAAATGTTAGAGATTGTGGTAGTTATTGATGATGTATCTACTGATTGTACTTCTGATGGTACTGAAAATGATAGTGATACTTCCAATGATAACTCTGATTATAATTCTGAAAAATTAGAGGTTCTTGCACTAGAAAGGAGGAGGGTAATTGATGGTAGCTTGTGTGATTACAAGGATTTACACAAGTCAATGACATTTAAGGATATAGCTGATGCTAGAAGATACATTAGTTTGCATTCATTGGCAAATGGCTATAATTTAACTACTAAAAAAAGTGACAGAAAAAGACTTGGGGTTGTTTGCAGAGATAAATGCAACTTTGTATGTCTAATTTCTAGTGAAAAGCATGTTGCCGGTGTTAGAGTGAAAACATTGAAAGGAGAGCATAATAAAGCATGCAAGGATCCATGTGGTAACTATAAGGTTAGTGCAACTACAATGGCCTTTTACTTTAAGGAGAAGTTGCAAGCTAATCCAAAATACAAGATAAAGAAAATGAAAGTTGATATGAAAACTGCTTTCAACATTAATGCTCATTTTGAAAAGTGTAAGAGAGCTAAAAGAATGATATTGGAGGACATGGAAGGCAGTTTTTGTGATGATTATAAGAAAATTGTTGGGTATGCAAATGCTTTAAAAAAGAGTAATCCAGGAACTGATGTTGTCCTTAAGGTTTAAAGAAATGCATTAGAAGATGGAAAAAGAAAATTTTCGAGGATGTACATTTGTTTTGATGCATTGAAGAGTGGATTTAAGAATGGGTTGAGACCTTTCATTGGCCTAGATGGTACATTTTTGAAGGGTAAAGCTAAAGGTCAATTGTTATATGCTATTGGTCAAGACTCGATGAACCATTTCTATCCTATTGCTTGGGCTATTGTGGACAGAGAGTGCAAGGCATCTTGGGTGTGGTTCTTGGAATTACTTCAGAAGTCTTTAATCATCAACAGTGGAGAAGGAATCACATTCATGTCTGATATGCAAAAGGTAAATTCTCATATCTGTCACTTCTTTATTCATTCTTATTTACTGTATCTTATAAATCTTTATCTGTTGTCTTATGTATTTTCATTTTTTTTTCATTCTTTTTTCTTTTCGTTATGGTAATGCGGCTGAGAGTTAGCAAGCAACCTTGGCCTCTTGGCGGGAGGTTCGCTGTCCCCCCCCGAAAAAAAAAAAGAAAGCTGAAATCAATTTGTCTTGTACTGATATACAAGGATTAATTGAAGCTGTTAAAAATATTTTACCTAATGCTATGCATAGATTTTGTGGCACATAGAGGCCAACTGGAGAAAAAAAGGTAAGAGATCTAAAATGATGACTAAGTTATTGTGGTGGTGTGCATGGAGCACCTACAAAGAGGAATTGGATGATTATTTGAAGATATTAGGTCAACTGTCTGAAGAAGCAAAAGACCATCTGTTGCATTTTCCAATACAAACTTGGTGTAGAGTATTTTTTGACACTGTTTGCAAGAATAGTAAGGTGGAAAACAATTTGGTTGAGTCATTTAACTCTTGTATATTGGAAGCAAGACACAAGCCAATAATTGGTATGCTTGAGGATATAAGAATCAATGTTATGGTTATGACCAAGTTTGTCAAAAATGAAAATGAACTGATGACTTGGAACTGTGATTGGAGTCCTATAGCTATTGAAATGTACAATGAATTCTTGAAGATTGCTAATGTGTGTGAATTAAATTTCAATGGAGATGATGGATTTGAGGTAAGTGAAGGAAATGATAGACACATTGTCAATTTGGCAGCTAAGAAATGCACATGTAGGGTATGGGATCTTACTGGAATACCATGTCCCTATTCAATCAAGGCTCTTCTTTACAAGAGTCTTGATCCATTGGAAGAGATTCACTGGTGGTACTCTAAGGAAACATATCTTTTAACTTACCATTGTAAGCTACAACCAGTGCCTGGTCAAAAGTTTTGGAAAATTGAAGCTGAACAGGAAATGAAACTACCAGAATTGGTAAACTTAGCTGGCAGACCTAGAATGAATAGGAAAAGAGATAAAGATGAAGCACTTAAGAGACAAACTGAGTGGGTTGCACCAAGAAGAGGGAGAAAAATAACATGTTCAAACTGTGGGATTCTTGGACACAATGCGAGAGGTTGTCATAAGGTAATCATTTCATTTGCTATGTAATTAGTTATTGTATTGTAATTTTGATTTTTCTGCTATTTTATCAGTTTATCTTGTAATTGTGATTTTTTTATTTTTTATCAGTTTAATCAGAATAGTGAAGAAGGCACTTCTAATACTGGACAAGTTAAGAGTAAGAAGAAAAAGATAAAACCATCTTTTTTAGTTCATTTACTTTACAATGTCATGCTTCAGTTTTGTGTAATTATCTCACTTCTAATATTGTAACTGTCTCACTTATTGCTATGTAATGTATCTTTTCATACTGTAATTGTCTCACTTATTAATATTGTAATTGTCTCACTTCTAAAAGGCAAAATCCATATTTTTTTCTTATATTAGATGGATAAACAATGTGACAAGGGAAAAAAGCAAACAAATGAGAGGTATAAGACACAACCTACTCAAGATTGCACATCAGATGAAGATGAAGATGAAGATTTTGATCTTGATGTTGAGGAAGACATGCCATGGAAGCAAAGAGATTTTTCACCAAAAGGGCCTACATGGAAGGGGAATGCACCTGAAACTGAAAATATGTTGGAGCAATTAAGAAAACAAAAGGTATGAAAGTTGGACAATTTAGTAACCTATTTTACAAGAGTGATGCTTAGTATATCATTGTGGTCTTTTAATCAGATGGATATGCGATCCAACAAGGAAAAGAAACAAGGAAAGGAGAGGCATAGAACACTAATTGATGAAGAAGATGTTGAGGACTTTCCCTTAACAGCTCCACAGCCTACTCAAGATGAAGATGAAGATTTTGATCTTGATGTTGAGGATGGCATGCCATGGAAGCCAAGAGATTTTTCATAGTTGAATTCTAGAATCCAACAAAGACAGAATCAGGCACGACCCACAGGATCAAGAAAAATCAACTTCCTTGGAGATGGTCCGAGTGTACCAAGTGATTTGTATGCACCAAAGGGACTTACGTGGAAGGGCAATGCATCTATTACTGGAAGAATGTTGGAGCAATCAAGAGTGAAAAAACTTAAGACAAAAAAGGGTAATGACAAGGCACAACAATGATAAGTTCAGTAATGAAGACAATATTTTGTTATTTTGTTGCATGTTTTTGAGATACTAATGGCATACAAAAACATGTTTATGTGTTTAAAAGCTTTTTGTATTTGCACTAACTTCTTTTGGGGTATGTACTGAACTAACTTCTCTATGTTCAAATCAGTTTTTTGTCATTATATATGAAGTGTTCATCGTGTTCTGTAAATGTGTAAGGGAGAGATCATAAATGGTCAGGTTTTTGTAAATGTGCAATTTTGTTCAGGTTCTGTAAATATATGAATGTGGATAATAAATAATTTGTTTGTCAAAAAGTTCAAGTTGTCCATGCTGATTTGAGGAAGACGGGAATGATTATCTTGGGTGGAGGGCTGCCTAAGCACCATATTTGCAATGCCAATATGATGTGAGATTTAAAGGATGTGAGATTTTAATTTTCTTGTACTGTTTTCAATTTATTCAATACAGGCTCATTGTGATGCAACAATTGCATTTCCCATATTTGCAGCTGAGAAATTTGCAGCTACATGGACTAAAATGCTTCTTTTGCAGATACATGGACATTTGCAGACATTTGCAAACATTTGCAGCTGCATTTCCCATGATTTGGACTCAACTATAGGCACTTGCTATTGACTTGTGACCATATTTGTTTCGTTATTTGATCAAGGTCATGCTTGAATGCTTCTTTTGCTAGTTCGATTATTTATTTCGTTAGTGGAAATTGTAGAGTATGTTGCTTGAACTCTCCAAAATTGATGTTATACTCGTATTGGACCCTCAAAAATTATACTTGAGTTCTCATGACAGAATGAGCATTGGTCTGGGAATTCAACTTTGCATTACACTTGTTATGATTATGATGATAATGAAAAATTGGAGCAGCTGTGTTGTTGTATGACAATAATGACGGGACCAGTAGTCTTTGTTGCTATAGATGCATTGCATGTAATTTGGTATGTGTGCAGTTTAAGTAGGAAGCAAAAACATTTGTTATATTAAGCAAATACATTCCCAGAATGGTGCCAAGTTTGAACATTACTTTTTAGTGTGTATTACTTCAACTACTAAACATTACTTCATATTATATCAATGCATATGTCCTTCCATTACAACACCAAAATGAAGAATAAAAAGGTCCTTCTATTACAACACCAAAATGAAGAACAAAAAGGGAACCAACATCACAAAAGACACTAACAACTGAATTCACTAAACACTAACAACTAATGCTGAAAGTAAACACTAACAAAGGAAGTCACTTAGTCGTTAATGCAACTAGAAATCCAACAAAAAGAAAACATGAAATCATAACTTTGTACTTTATCTTGTGATATTTGTCTTGAAATATCCTAACTTTTTCCACTACCAAATCATTCGATGCCTCCAATGTAGCAATTGTTTCCGACAAATGACCTACCTTTATCTTCAAATTTTCCACAACAATCTTCAAGTTCTCCATTTCAATCTTCAAATTCTCCACTTCAATCTTCGAATTATCCATTTCCATCTTGACATCTTTCAACGACGACTCTAAATTACGTAGGTAAGCTACTTCAGGAAAAGCTTGGTCTTCCCATTCCCAATATCCACATGAAGAAAACTGCCATAAGAATACTCGAAATCAGTTCATACGAATAAATACGAAATAAGATCATACGAAGAAATACCAAATCAGATCAATAATAGGAATAAATCAGTTCATATACTTACATCTGGACGAGGACATCGGAAAAACCTTCTTCCCGGATTAGATGTAGTACTCGAAATCAGTGTTTTGACCACCAAACCACAAGAACATTTTCTTTGAGACGAATAACTATTTTGTGACATTTTCTGAGAAGAAAAATCAGAGGTGAACGAAAAAGAGATGCTGGAAGAACAATGGATAGAACGAAAGAGAGATGCAGGAAGAACGAAAGAGAGATGTCGTAGGCAAAACAACTTAAAATCCAAAAATCTTACCTTTCGTTGGCGAAAAATCGATTTGTTGAGCAAGATCGCTGTAGAAAATCAGAGGAGAAGTTAATGGGTAAATTTGGGAGAAAATGAGACTATCTAAAGAGAGAGCATGGGTAAATGGAAATGAGTAATTGGGTTAATTGGTACCGGGTTATCCTAGAGGGGGTCGGGTCATTGGGTTAAAAATAGGGAATAGGGTTTTTTTTTTTAAAATTCGGGTAATTGGGTCAATTTGGATCAATTTTGGGGATTCCGTCTAAATGAGGGGTAATTTTGGTGAAATTAGTAACGGGAGGGGTAAAATTAACTTCATTTTAACGGCGAGGGTAAAGTCAAAGAATAAACCAAAGTTGGGGGGTATTTTTGACCCTTTTCCCTTTTAAAAATATTTTAAATTTTTAGCTATTGTGATTTGTAGTACTTTTTTTTAACATAATTTTGAAAATAATATTTATTACTCTCTTTGTTCTAATTTATGTGGCACACGCAGAATTTCAAATATTAACCTTTTTTATATGTCTCTTTAATATATTAAGTTGTTAATTATTGTATTTTATAGTACATTTTGAACCTAATTTTTTAATAATATATGTTATTTGCCATGTCCCAATTTATGTGGTATTAATTGATAGATTTGTTGGAGTCGAGAGATTTATTTTGTTAATTATTGTAATTTATAGTTTTTTTTACGTCAATTTCAAACAATATATGTTGTTAATTGATATAATACTTTTAATGTAATTTTTTTAAAAAAAATATGTGTGACTCTCCATGTCCCAATATATGTGGCACATGTAAAGTTTTGACAATTTACCAAAATTTTAATGCATTTAAAAAAATATTTTTAAGTCGTTAAATTTTAAGTAATTTAAATTGTTGTATTATTTATTACAATTTATAATACTTTTAAAGTAGTTGACATATTGTACTATTTATTATGATTTATAACACTTTTTTTTTATTTATGTCATATTATGGAATTTGAGAAGTTATTGAAATTTTTATATGATTTTAAAAATATTTTAAATTGTTAGCTATTGTGATTTGTAGTACTTTTTTTTTAACATAATTTTGAAAATAATATTTATTACTCTCTTTGTTCTAATTTATGTGGCAGATGCAAAATTTCAAATATTAACCCTTTTTTATATGTCTCTTTAATATATTAAGTTGTTAATTATTGTATTTTATAGTACACTTTGAACCTAATTTTTTAATAATATATGTTATTTGCCATGTCCCAATTTATGTGGCATTAATTGATAGATTTGTTGGAGTCGAGAGATTTATATTGTTAATTATTGTAATTTATAATTTGTTTTTCGTCAATTTCGTCGACTATTTTTTTTATTAATTATTGTAATTTATTGTTTCTTTTTCGTCAATTTCAAACAATATATGTTTATCATATAATCCATTTTATGTGGTACCAATAGAATTTAGAAAGTCAATTAAATTTTTTATATAAGTTTTAAATAATTAAGCTGTTAATTATTGTAATGTATAGTATTACTTATATTATTTTAAAATATATTTAACTATTATATGTTAGGTTTTTTATCCTAATTTATATGGCATTGATAGAATTTAAAGTGTCAAATAATTGTTAATTATTGTAATAGATAATATGGAGTATTTAAGTCATTTATAGTATAGTAGTTTAAATATAATATGCAGTATTTAAGTGGAAGGTGGTGGGGCCCACTTATATAGTTTGATAAATATATTGGATATTAGTAGTGATTTATAGTATAGTAATTAATAATATATAATATGTAGTATTTAAGTGGAAGATGATGGGGCCCACTTATATATTTTATAAATATATTGGACATTAATAGTGATTTTATTGGAACATTGGTAGTCATTTCTAGACTCTTCTATAATATAGTAATTACAGAAAGCAAAAAGACTTATAATATATAGTACTAGTAAATAACAGCTACAAATGGAATATATATTGAATGATTACACCACAAGTCAATAATAAGCAGATAAAAACAATTACTGTAATAAAGATTTCTCCATCACAATTTATATGATCTAATTTTATTTTTAGTCAATTTAAAAAAAATGATACGTTTTCATATTTAGTAAAAATTTAATTTTAAAAATGTCTATTTTGTCTTTAATAAAATGATTTACAGTCACACAAATATCTATAATTTATTTTAAATCATAAATTTCAAAAGTCATTCTTTTTTTTCTTAAATTTCGTGTCAAATTAAACTAACTCAAATAAATTAGGACGAATGGATTAAGTATTTCAAGAAAAGGTGCGATTTCTAACAATAATATTTTATTATTAAAGAAAGCAAGTGGACTTATAATTGTTCTGTATTAGATAGCAGCCACTAATGGAATATACATTGAATAAATAATTGCACCGCTAGCCAGTCGATAATAATACATCAAAACAACTACTACTATTTAATAAAAAGGTGCGATTTCTGAAAAGAATTAAGTCTTATTAAAGAAAGCAAGTAGACTTTATAATATACCATTAGGCACATGTTTCTCCTTCAATTCGAGATGCCTTGGATTACGAAAAAGTTTTAAGTAAAAAAGTAAAAAAGTATTAGCTCCACTGGTGGATGTTGAATTCAAAAATGAAATAAAAAAGTAAATTAAGTGGATAATCCTATAATCTAATTTGCAAATGTGTGTAGGGCCTTTCGAAGGTTTGATGATGGGCAAAGTAAATTGGATCGACTGAATACAAGGTGAAGAAGAGTTTGAGTTTACTAGGTGTTTGTGAACGAGCAAAAGCTTTTGTAGAGTTTTGACATACTGTTCAAGTGCATTGTACAAGTTGCAAATTGAAGAAAACTTTTTTCATGATTATGAGTCTTAGTAGTGGTTAGGTGTAGAGCTCTTGTATTACTATTAATTAATTAATTAATTAATTATTTACACTAAATAATGAAAGAAAAAAAATAAAATAAGAATGAGAAACTCAAATAATGATAATCAAAGAAGTCAAAAAATAATTTATGTATGAAAAAGATGAAAATATACCTTGAACACCCCTACATGATATTTATTTTTAAAAAAAAATTAAGTTTCATCAATATATAAATTTAAAACTATTTTTTCACTTCTGTTAGATAAAGAGTATATGTGAGTTCCTTTGGAAAAGGTAGGGGTATATCTCTACAACAAAAACACCTTTTAGCGGTAATAAATATACACATTAACAAAGAGTACTGTTAAAGTCTTTACCGGCATTAGTTAATTGTCATTCGATTCAATGTAGCTAAAGGCTTTATATACATATACAAAGAGTGTTAATTGCCGCTACAAGTACATATTTAGTGGCAATTAAACTATTATCATTAATTAATTACCGATAAGGATCATTTTTGATGTAGTGTATGTGAGTCATTTGTATAACGATAAGGGTATATATAAGTCACTTTCATAACGAGGGGTATATCAGCTCTAAATGACAAAGTTAAGGGATATATCAGACCCTTTTCCCTTGATAAAATTAAAAATCACCTTTAGTTTATGAGATTTATATTGATAATGTGTTATAAATATTGTTGAACAATTTCATGGACCAGATCCAACTAGTACTTGTATTTATATATATTTGTTTTTGTACATTTTTTTTTTTGTTAAAATGACATCCAAAAGATCCAATTCCATAGCCATTTTATTTTTCATTTTCCTTATAAACTTCTCCATAGTTGATTCATGGAATAAAATTTGTTCACGTCACCCTATAAAACATTAATTTCTTACTTTCATGACATAATTTATAATGGTGAATGTCAAAAAGGCAACATCAGCTGTAGTGGAGCTCCAGTTAGCAGGGAAATTTTTTGCAACATTGGCTGTTTAAAATTATTTTGGAGATTTAGTTATATTTGATGATCCAATTGCTTTGGATAATTAATAATAGTCATTCAAATCCAGTTGGAGGAGTAGCAGATCCATAAGCATTATAAGTATATTTTTAATGATAAATTTAGTTGAATGATTTTATTGATATAAAAGTCTAAATTGAGTGACTTTATTAATATAAAACAAAGTTTAATGACTTTACTAGATAAATTATAAAAGTTGAGTGACCTTTTGAGATATTAATTCTCAAAATAGACAAGATTTTTAAACTTAACCAAATTTAGCCACTAACCTAACAATATCTCTCTTTCATCTCTCTTCCCTACGCACCCAAAAACTCACTCTCTCTCAACCATGGTGATAGTAAATAACAGATTCATTTGTTTTGCTTTTTTGGAGTAAAATGAATGTCTCATATGTGTATATAACCGAGTGATTAATAATGGTCCCTACTTTAGGAGAAATTTTAAATTAAATCATTATTTTATTTTCGTTATTGGAGTTACTATGAAGGAGTATTGACATTTTGTTGAAGGCACAGACATCTATGTTAAAAATCGAAGCTTCAAAATTTGAAAAATAGAATTTTCGCAAATAAGCTCCAATTCGAGTGGATATTTATGCAAAAGATTGAATACATATTGAGGAGCCTAAAAAAGAAATTTTGGATGATTTGATGTAGTTTAGAGGTGCTTTTAGATGAATCAAATGCTTGGATTCAAGAAAAAAGACGAAATATGTATTTTGCATGATAACATATTTTATTTTATATGTATAAATATCTCTTATAATTTTGTATATTGTTATATATTGTGATATATTATTGTATATGGATGTACAAATATCTCTTATGATTTTGTATAATATTATATATTGAGTGTATAATAGTGTAAATCAAGTTTTTAAATATTTTTGTAAAAAATAAAATATAAATTTGTATATTAAGGTATACTAAATATATAATATTGTATACCGAATTGTGTTTCGGGCTAAATATTTATAGTGTAAGTTTTGAGCTATACATTTGCAAAAGAAGTTAGATAATAATATTTTTCTAAAATGTTCCTTTATTTAGTCTCAAACTTAAGATTTCTAACTTTTCTCAAAGCAACATACAAGATAGATATTTACAATATTACAATTTATAACACTTACAATTTCTTTGAGGATACAATTAAGTCTTTACAGAATTATAATTCATAACCATTCAGTAAAAATAAAATCCACATAATCCTTGTTCATTTTATTATCTCTTATTAGTAGTACTTATTTTATGGGTTTCCATTATCTTTCTTGTTTATCTTTATTGTTGGTGACACTATATTTTAGCATACTGACATGTCTTATTTCATTTTTATGATCAAATGAGAGCTTCATTGTACCAGTTGAGATTGTTGGAAATGAATGCATAGAAAGATTATTGAAGTGCTAGTGGTGATAAAGATGAGGTAAAACAGATTGTTTGAATTGAAGTCAGGATTTTCATTATGAGTAGTTAAAAAATAAAAAAAGTTAACATACGAAAATACAAATAGGATTAACATATATATGTAGTGAAGGAAATTGGATTGGATCACTTATGTGGATCAACCCGGATTCATGTGAAAAGAAAATAGATATATAATTATGTGAAATATATTGATAAATAAAATGAAAAGACTTATGATTATAAAAGGGTTCTCACCTGAGAAATCAAGGCATTTTTTTATTCTCTGCAATTTCAAAAGAACAAACACATCTTCTCCTTCTTCTCTTTCTTCCTTCTCCAATTCCAATTAAGTCGTGTAAATATTCTTTGAAGATTTATTCTCCTAAAAGTGTTGGAACGAACATTTGTAACAAGGTGCGATTTTAGTACGTGATTAAACTTTCTGACAAAGTGAAACTAATTCAATGATCCTACAAACTATGTAGTATTTGATTAAATTCTTCATGTAGTGTCAGATCTAATTTTTTCTATCATCAGTCCTATTTCACTTCACTTTATCCCCTTTTCCCTTTAGAAAATGCCATAATTAGTCATCAGTCGGATATATAAATGTGTTTCATCTTTAGAAATCATTTACCGTTATTCGTTAGAGATGGCGAAATCAAACTCATATAATTATAACTCGCTCAACTTGTTTAGGTTTAAATGGGTAATAACTTGTAATTGGGCTTATTTTGATCCGTTTAGTTCAACCTATTCTAAAACTCAGCTGATAACTCGTAATTTAAGACATTTTTTCTTAAATTGATTTGTTTTATATAGTCATAATATTAGAATTCTTTATCAAAAACACATCTAAACTATCCTTTTTTTGAGTTTCATACCTAAACTATTGCAAATGTGAGTTTCATACCTAAACTATCACTTATTTGTTTGACAAACACACATCAGTGGTATGTGTAATGCACTCTCTCTTTTATTTGAAAAAGTCTTGACTCAGGGCTTTCCACATGGATAAAATATTCTACTTTGATGAAAATTAAATAATAAACTATTAATATTAATTAAAAATTAAAGATTAAAGTATTACTATCCCAAAAAATATATAATTTTTTTAAAAATAAAATTTTAAATTACTTTTCTTACCCCACTCCACTACCTCCTCTCCGTACCCCCCCCTCCCCCCCGACAATTCCCCGTCCTTTTATTTTTAAATTTTTTTTTATAAAATATTTTTAAAATATTCATACTTCACCTTGTCCCCCCCAACCCCCCCAAAAAAATGATATTATTATTATTTTTTTAAAAAAATTCTACCCCATCCTATTTAACCCTCCTTTCCTAATTTATTTTTATTTTTTCACATTTTTTCGTTTTGTGTTCGATATGTACATATATTTTTTAGAAATTGTTTTCTACTTGTGTACCGAATATAATGTAAATAAAAATTTTATTTTAAAAAAAGTCTTGTGACGGCAAGTAAAAATTATTTTCGATATATATATCTAACACAAAACAAGAGAAAAAATTGGAAGCGGAGGGTTAGGTTAGGTGGTTAGAATTTTTATTTTTTATTTTTTAAAAAATCTAAATTAGTATTTGAGGGGGAGGGGGATGAAGTAAAAAAATTAAATACTTTTATAAAAGAAATTTAAGCAAAAACAACTAAAAAAAATGGGCACGCGGGGGGGGGGGGGGGGGGGNGTGATGGAGTGGGGTAAGAAAAATATTATTTTATTTGTAAAAAAATATTTTTTTTTTGGATAATAATTTTTTAATCTTTAATTTTAACTTATATTAATAATTTCTTTATTTTTTGTCAAGATGGAATGTTTGTCCATGTGCAGTATGATGTGACAAGTTTTTAAAATAAAAGAGAGAGTGTATTACACACACTATGATGAAAGCGGAATAAAAGAGAGGTGTGTTTCTCAAACTAATAAGTGATAGTTTAGGTATGAAATTCATACTCTCAATAATTTAGGTATGAAACTAAAAAAAAAAATAATTTAAGTATTTTTTTACACTTTATCTCTAATAAATTCTATTAAGTCTCTTTACATGTCGCTGTGCAATTACAATATTTCCCCCTATATTATTCTTATGAAAATATTCTTTTTGTATTCTTATGTAATAATAGTTTATTGTACCAGTATTACATAATTTTAGAATATTAGTGATTCTAAAATGAGATGAATTCTTTTTTTTGCTTAGACAATGAGATGAGTTCTGAGAGAGAAGTGTATCCTCAAGTATTTTTTGAAATATAGACAAATATATCAATTACAATAGAAAAATATAGTCAAATAATTCTGAATTTTCTAAAAGAATGAAGTTAAAAGGGAAAAGTCTGAAATATATTCGAACTTTGGCTGAAATTGTTGTTACAATACCGAACTTTGGAAATGACCTTTTACCCCCCTGCACTATTTAATAGTGTATTTTAAAGGTATATATGTGTCCACGTGGACATCATAAATATTGCATAATTATAAATATTAACGTGTCCACATGGGCACATATATACCTTTAAAATACACTATTAAATCGTGCAGGAGGTAAAAGGTCCTCCATAAAGTTTGGTATCGTAACAACAATTTCGGCCAAAGTTAAAGTATTTTTCAGACCCTTTTCCCAAGTTAAAAATATAATTTTTCATGCAATTTTGTTTTCTACTAGAACACAAAGAAATTAAAGTAAGAGTAAAATTGAGATTAATTATTTTTGTTTTGAGAGAAATATTAAGTTAGAACTTAGAAGAACTATTACGTACATAAAAGAATGAAAAATAGGTATTTACATTAAATTGATACGGAACTAGGATCAGAAATTTTAACTTTCTCAATTTTTAAATGTTAGTTATTTACTATTGTACATTTTTTTAATTAAAAAAATAATAAATCATTATCCACCCATTCCCCATCCTCCCCTAATCTGTTAGAATTCAGTAGATATATCTCTTCCAAACACCTTTAATAGATTTTTAAAAAAATATCAATGATACTACATTGATATTGTACAACAGGTAATTGAACTTTTTCGAAATCTTTAAATCTGTTCATAAAAAAGGCGACTATAGAAGGCATTAAGTGATGTATCTACCCAAATTATTAATGATATAATATCAAAAGTACATATAATATTTACAAGTAACAATGTAATTTAGTTTTCATTTTGCAATGCAATTTAATCACATAAATGCATTAGTATTATTTTACAAGATAACCGTGGGAAGGGCGGTTTCCTTATTTACTAGTTTGCAAAGAAAGATGAGTAAATATTGGTGGTGGTGCACAAAGGTAGAATGGCAGAAGTAGAGACGGAGCCAAGATTTAGGGTGTGTTTGGTATGGAGGAAAATAAAAAAAAAATTGAAATATTTTTTAATTTTTTTTTTTTTACAGGAATGGCTTGGGTGGGTGGCGGGAGAGAGGGTAGGGGTACGGGGTGGTGAAAAAAATTAAAAAAAAATTAAATTTGAATTATTTTCTAAAACCATTAAAAAAATTGAAGGGGATGGCCTTGGTGGGAGTAGGGTAGGGAGGTGGCGTAAAAAATAATTTTTTAAAATTTTTTAAAAATATTTCCCAAAATTAATTATTATTTTTTAAAAAAGAAAATTGACGGGGTGGCCTTGTTGCGGGGGGGGGGGGGGGGGGGGGGG
>NC_064291.1:44456895-44504063 GCF_019186545.1 Solanum stenotomum
GGAGTACTGATAAAAATATATTTGAAATTTTAAAAAATTGATTTGTCTTTTGAATGGGAAAGGTCGGGTACGAGTTATTGGTAGGGAAGAAAAAAAATTAAAGGGTGAAGTGCAGTTTGGAAAATGTTTTTCTCAATTTTTGAAGAGAAATCATTTTCCTTATATTTGAGGAAAAATAGCTGATTTGGAAAACATTTTTTGTACATTTAAGCCAACCAGACACGGGAATATTCGAAAATATTTTCCTCCATACCAAACACACCCTAAGAGTTTGGGGGTTCTAAATTTCCTTTAGACCGACAATCAATTTTGTTAAGGGTTCACAAATTAATATACATATATATTTAATTAATTTTCTAATACAAATACCAAATCTACGAAAAAATTATTGGATTCGTTCAAACCCATGAACCTCCACCTAGCTCCGCCTCTTGATAGAAGCCATTGGTGGAATGAGTGATGGTATATACCTACTACAAACGTGAAAAATGTGGACGCGGCCGATTGTTAGTTATACCTACTACAAATCTACCAACTTGTTACTTCTAACAATAAATGATTCTAACAATAAATGATCGAGTGGTTGTTATTTTAGAAAGGGAAAAGGCTCAAATATGTCATCGAAGTATTGGAAAAGGCTCATCTATGCCATCCGTTAAAAGTTTGACTCATTTATGTCATTACCGTTATAGAAAAAGTCAATTCATGCCACTTTTTCATTAACGAAATCCATATCCAGATTTTCAAAACCATTAATGTGACATGGCCTCTTATTAGAGGTCCACGTCACCAATATAAAATTAGGTCATTTAATTAAAATAAAAACAAAAACCCAAACCCATTTGACATAAAATCAAACCTGATCCACATGCTAAAGTAAAAAACTATTTTAGCTATAATCACACTTCATTAAATTCCCAATTCCCAAGATCCCACCATTTATGTGATCAATGTAAAACCATGCAATAGGGTGCCAAAAAAAAAGTGTTCTCAAATTTTGATCGATTTATGATTTTTTTTTTTTGTTCTCTGTAGTTGCAGAAACAGAGGAAGAAGAAGAAGATATAAAAATGGAGAAAGAAGGAGTGGATCAGCTACTAGGGAAAACAGTGGAGAACAAAGAAAACAATTTAAAAGGGAATATTGAAGGAATTCCAAAGGAAACTCATATGGAGTTGAATATTGGGAAAAAAATTGAATTTTGAAAAAGTCCCAATGGGTTACTGGTGGAGAATTTATAGTTTTATGATCCTTTCATGGCCGGATGGAGAACAGAGTATTAGTTGTGGTTTTTTACTTTGGGATATAGGTCAGGTTTGGTTTTATGTTAATGGGTTTTGGGTTTTTGTTTTATTTTAATTAAATGACCTGATTTTATATTGGTGACGTGGACCTCTAATAAGAGGCCATGTCACATTAATGGTTTTTGAAAATCTGAATATGGATTCCGGTAGTGAAAAAGTGGCATGAATGGATCTTTTCTATAACTGTAATGACATAAATGAGCCAAATTTTTAACGGATGACATATATGAGACTTTTCCAATACTTCGATGACATATTTGAGCCTTTTTCCTTTTAGAAATCAAAATATAAATCATCATGTTTCATTAATTTATGTACGAAAAGTTACAGAGAAGAAGACAAAGAAAACCATGATTTTGACGTTACTTGATTTTTTATTTTTCTTTACTTTAAAACTATTTTTTTAGTCAATCCAAACGGGCTAGAGTTGTCAGCAATGTAGCTGATACTTCAATAGAAATAAAAGCAAAATGCAATTCAGTTTTGGCATAGAGGTGTCAAAATTGAGCCCAATGTACGTAACCTACCCAACTTGTCCATAATTTTAAGGGTTGAGCTCAAGATAATTTGAATTGGGTTCAATCTCAACTCATTTCATTAGTCATAACCCAATTTAAGAGAATCCTCAATTGAGCCCAATTTAATCTCCAATTTCAACTCGTTTTAAGACTCTTTATTTGCATTGATGTAATGTATGTTCCTATATTAAATGTATAAATTACTATCTATTTTATATCTTTTAGAATTTATCTATCAATTTGTAACTTCTTCTTTTTAATTTTTTTTTAGTTGAAATTCAAATTGTGGTTATAAAACTTAATAATAATGTATTAAAATTATTGAGATTAAGCGGGTCAAATTGGGTGGGTCAAGACCAACCTGTTTTTAAGCCCATTGGAGCTCAACCCATTTGATCCCAAAGAAAACTTGGACGGGCCAAGACAAAAATCTCAAACCTCTAATCATAAACACTGACTCTACTATCGCTATCTCAATGATGGAACAAGATCATATGCACTACACTAACATCATATCCGAATGCAGGTCATTAATGCAACAATTGGGAATATCAAGGCCAATCCACACGTTCAGGGAGCAGAACAGGGTTGCAGACATACTAGCTAAAGAGGAAAGGAGATTGCAGACTAGTAATGGAAGGATGCTGCTAGTCTGCACGACCTAGTAATTTTACTGATTTTAACTTTTTGCCTAAGTGTGAAACATGTTACCTAACGTGTTCCAGCAAAGGAGTAAGGACAGTAAGTAAAAACATAATATTTTTACGTGGAAAACACCCAGCTCAAAAGGTGTAAAAAACCATGACCTGTACCCCTATAGGATTTAACTTCAACTTCACTAAATCACTGAGCCTCCACAGTAAATAGATTACAAACTTTGCAACCTACGGAACTAACTCTAATTCCTTAACTCAAGTTATGAATTTAGATTACAACTCTTGTAATCCTAGGAACTAACTCTAATTCCTAACTTTCAACACAAACCTCCCAAGGTATGTGTTCCTAACTCTTTGAGTTATCACAACCTAAAGACAACACTCCTAAATCAGTTTATAACTCATTGAACTAATATTACATCAAGACTCAATCACAAAGAAAAACTCCTAACACATAAACTCTATAAAAGGATCAGGTTCTTCGATGTGTTCCTTCAGTTCGCTGGTAGAACTTGTGAAGTCAATTTCTCAGTTGCTCTTTTTGCTCTATAAGTGCACAAGTATTCTGGACGACTTCACTTCTATTTAAGCACAATTCTTCATAGAGTTATTGTTCACTTCATACTCCTCATTGACTTGAACTCTCTTGACTTAGAGTTCTACTTCAAGTAAGATTCTTTCTTCAATTCAAACTCCTTGCTTCTTTAGACTTCTTCTTCAAATCACATTCATTGATTCTTTTGTATCGTAGTCAAACTCCAACACTTCAATTCAACAGTAACTTGAAGAGTTCTACTTTAAGTGAGACTCCTTCTTTAATTTAAACTCCTTGCCTCTTTAGACTCCCTCTTCAAATCGAACTCATTGATTCTTTCTCTTCAATTCATCATATGTTTAATTCCTTGGGCTTTCTCGCAAAATTAGCATTATCCATTCTTTTACTTTCTCACTCTTGTCTTTATTCATCTTAAAAGTTTTTCCAAATTCAGCTGCTCGTGATAATGTATCTCTGGACCATGTAGACTGGCGTGTTTCATCTTTCTTTATCAATCATCAAAACTACATAAATTCCAACAAATTCCTCCTTTTTGATGATGACAAACATCTTTTCTTGGTGCATTCAAACAATTTCATCTGTAGACACTAAAACATGAAATACTAACATGAAATAAGTTAGTCAATAGGTTATAAACACTGCACAACTCTTATTTTCCCCCTTTTGACATCATTGAAAAGTTATGTCAATCCTATAATATATGAGCTAGATTGATTAGTTAAACTATTCATGGCATTGGGCTATCACCAAGAAAATCAAATAACGACTTCATTCAACATAATAATGTATTATAGAGAGAAAGAGCATGAGTCATTAAAGCAATAGATAACCATTCCATTAAACTGTCAGATAATGTTCCATATAAGATCGAAGTCATATTGAATGAAGCAAAAACTATTGAGCACCAATCAAAAAACAAACACTGGATAGAGTAGAATAAAGCTAGAAGCATTAACATTGGAGAAGAATGGAACAGGTGGCGATAATTGTGTCAGTCAACGAATAATTTCTGCATTTTCAGTCCTTTCTTTATCAAGAACAGTCTGTAGAGCTTAAATTCTCATCTGATTTTTTTTATAAGCTGTTTGAGCTGCCTTCAATTCAACAATCTTATTAGTGAAAATATTACTTCAATCTTTTCATTGGAGTACCAATTTTTCTCATTGAAGCATGTAGATCAGCATGGTTCATCTATTCACTAACGTCTTCTTCTTTTTTATTTCAAAAGTCCATGCCTGGATTGAAATTGAGTATTCCTCAAAAATCACAATGGAAATCATGTCATTTTTTTTCATGCTAGCTCTATGATCTTCTTTAATAATGGCATCATCTTGACACTTATGATTTCTAGATTGGAGTTCAAGGTGGAATAGAAAAAAAATATGTTTCTAGAGTTGGTTCTTCCTCATGAACTGAAAATGAGGAACTAAGTTTCCCTCCTTAAATGAGAATTATATATGTACTAATTTAACAGCAATTTGAAGAGGACAATATCACAAATATCAGTAGATGTACTTTGGTGAATATCTGATTTAAACTTGCAAAAAAAATCCAAGAAGACAAAGTGAGACAGAACAATTTGAAAGAATAAGACTCTTGAGCTTGGAAAATTATTTTATTTTGTATTAGAAAATTAATACATGGAACATGAGTGCTCAATTGTTTCACTTTAGACAATATTAACCTTTATCAATATAGAACATACCTGATAAGAGCAATTTTGTGATAATCATTGCTTGCTTGCACCGTTTCTTTGCAATCTAATACAAAATAAGGTTAAAATAAGTCAAAAATTTGAAATTGGGACACACAACTAAATGTGTAAGACTGAATTGAATAACATTTTAGCTCATAAAATTAAGGATAACAATTATTCTAGCCAATCATTGAGGGGAGTTCATGCAATCTTAATCATCCCCGAGTCTAACTTATTCTTTTCATAATGCTCCCTACTTAGTGTCAGAATTCATCAATTGTTATTTGACTACGAACAACGTGATCCAACAATCACATACTTTTGTGGATAAATCAATTTCAAGATTCGTTGTTCCCCCTATCAATGCGCCCTTAGTTTGTTCAACATTTGGATCAAGTGGTACAACATGTTTCAATGCACGCCCATCAGTTTCACTTCTATCCTCACTTTTTGCTTTTCTTTTCTCATTTTTTTTTTTGAAAAATAATCTCACTTTCTTCCCCCTTACACATGCACTACATCCTCCTTTTTTTAAAAAAAAAGGCACATTCCCCTTTTTTGTGAAGTGAGCGAAAAGAACTTTTGTTTGTCTTCATTCATATCCCTTAAGCAAGCAATATCTATGAATTGAAACAGTTGCTTCCTTTCAGCTTCACCTGCAAAATAGCGTAAGGGTTAGTCTTAGGAACCCAGACAAGCTTGGGTCCTTTCTTATTATCAAAATGGCGAATCAGATTTCTTTTCTCCTATTTAGAGAATAGGTTAGTGGACCTGTTTTTGTCAACAGGTATAAATCTGTTTTCATTTGCCAATTTAGAATTTCTTTTTCTAAAACCATTAGCAACTGGACACTATGTAGTTGGATGACGCAATTTTACCACAAATATAACACAAATCTCTAGAGATAATATTTTTTTTATGGAATCATATACCAACTTTCTCATTGTGCACCCTACCACTCAATTTGCTAACAATTATGGAAGAATTAGTCCATCTATTAGCTCTTTCAAGGTCCATTTTCAACTTAGACACTTCTAGATTCAGTTTTCTCACCTTTTCTTTTTCACAGAAAAAACAATTTTACACTTTTTAAAATTCGATTCAATCTTTTCCTTATCTTCACACATGACTCCCTTTCCTTTTTCAATAATAGACAACTTCAAAATTTCAGATTTCAATATCAGTTTCAGTTTTGCAGGTTTCAAGATCAATATAATCAAACTTTACACTTGCAAGAGAATTGAACAATTGATCCCTATCAGAGGTTAATTCTTGAAATTCATCAATTAGAGCATTCATCCAGAAAATGAGTTTTCTTTTCGAGAAAAGGTGTAACTTTTCTTTTAAGTCAAGGATACTTACCTCAGTGTTTTCTTCTTCTTCTTCTTCTTCCATGTCTGAATCTCCAATAGCCATGAGAGCAATCTGATCTACCTTTCCATCATCAGTATGTTGTGATCCTGTTTCTTCATGTGCATCAATGAGAGTATCGCAAATTTGTTTTGCAGTTATGCAACTAGATATTCGGCGATACTCATTTTGTACGAGGCCACAAATAAGAATAAACTTAGCTTTGGCATTGTTTCTAAGAATCTTGAAGTCAGCCTTCTCATATTCACTCTTTTCCTTTTGTACATCATTATTTTCACCATCCTTCTTAGTTGGGTATTCTGGTCCATCAATAACTTTATTTCAAAGTTCATAATACTCAGCCTGAATAAAAACTTTCATTCTTGCTTTCCACCCTGAGTAGTACTGGCCATTGAATAGCGGAGGCTTGTTGATATCTTGTCCTTCACAATATCCGAGTGGAGGTGCAGAATTCATTCCGATCTTTTCTTAAGTGGTTAAACTTTTATCAAGAAAACCTACTCTGATATCAATTGCTAGTCTGCACAACCTAGTAATTTTACTGATTTTAACTTTTCGCCTAAGTGTCAAAACAGGTTACCTAACGTGTTCCAGCAAAGGAGTAAGGACACTAAGTAAAAATACAATATTTTTAGGTGATAAACACCCGACTCAAAAGGTGTAACAAATTACAACATGTACCCCTACAAGATTTAACTTCAACTTCACTAAATCACTGAGTCTCCACAATAAATATTTTATTTAAAAATAGACTGGTTTTAAGAGACGCCACTTAATTTTTTAAGTAAAATTAAGAAAATTACTTTTTTCAAAAGATTAAAATAGAAATCTAATGAAAATATTTAAATGGAATTCGGGGTTCATATTAGCATTTCGGAAAGGGTTTGAAAACATCCAAAATGTCCGCTAACACGTGGTTATCCGATAATTAACTATTTTGACTAATTTATTTAAAGTAAGCAACTTAATTCAAATTGAAGGAATGAACAATTTTAAAAGATAAGATCATCTTAAGGGGGAAAGGGAAAAATTGAGATATTATCTAAGTAAGATATTCTGCAAAATTATTTTTTAAGTCAAGTAAAGGATAAATAATTTATTTAAGTAGTTAATTCAAAATGACTGTCTTTTGGGGATTTGAATTTTTAAAACCTTAAGATTAATAGCAAATATTAGCAAGTAACAAAACACAACAAAATAAAGAGAGAAACTTGGACCCAAGTCTGGTTTTATGTCCGTTTGGGCCAGTACTTGGGCCTAATTTCGTTTTGGGGCCTTTGGCCCATTTGCACTTGTCCTAATAACTAACAGATAATGTTGAAAATAAATGGAACTTTTGGCCCAATTCCCTATCCTAATATAATCAAGAAAGCTGAGTTTTTTTTGGGCTTTGGGCCCATCTTTCACCTGTCCTATGTTCTAACAAAAATACAAATCAAGATAAAGAGATGGGTTTTGGCGCAAAAGTAACAAAATAGAAGAATTGAATTTTGGAGGCCTTTGGGCCCATTTTTCGATTTTTGTATACACTAGGTGTATACAATCCCAAATCATCTCCAATTCCTATTCGTCAACTTTTGGGGAATTATTCTTCACTCCTAATGGCTGGCTAACTCGAATAAAGAATTTTGGGGCCTTCATAGCTCCCTTGGAAATGCGAAAGATAGAGTCCGTAAGGACTTGGACAAATTTCACATGCAAACAAAAGAGTAATACAGTAAGTAATGAATCATGATTTAATATTAGAAAGTATCAAGTAAATTGAACTTATATACTACCGCACTTCAATTTTAAACACTGTAAGAAGGTTAGGCAGATCACAAAAAGGGCCTTAAATCGATACATATGATATTTTAATGACCTTAAACAACTAAAACGTAGTCAAGATTGAGCAGATACAAAGACATCAATAGATAAATTAATGTTTTATCCTAAGATTTTTAATAGAAATAATTAAGCCACGACCAATTAGTGACCATAAGGGTTTGAATAAACCATTCATACCCAACAATAGCCAACATCAAGCATTAAGAGAGTTGATATATTCTAATAAGTGTGAGTAACAAAAAGAGCAAATGGATCAAAGCAATACTTCTCATAGCATGAATCAATATTACTAGAAAAATTAAAATCCTAAAAATAGACCATGATAACCAAACATTCAACTTATCATAAAATAATACACATAAACAATCATTTTCTTCTTAACCAACAGTGAACTCCAAATGAACTAGAAGAAGATACATATCATGCTCTTAAACTAAGCGAAGTAGCAAACAATCTATGTAATACTAAAGTGAAACTAAATGCTTTGACATGCAAAAATCTTCAAAATTATATTTTTAAAAAATAAGACAGGAATTCGCATAATTCACAAACGTGCATAAGAAAGGGATTTTAACACTTTACAAATTAATGAAGGAATATAGGAAAGGATAGACATGCTTTAACAATTTTCTAAGACATAAGTTTAGCAACGTGATGATAATGAGACAAACAAATTAGGGACTTGAAATATGGAGGAAGAACAGGTTATTGCCTCTGACAAACAATAAATAATGCAACGTACAAACTCCATATCGACTAGATTTAAGGTTCTGCCCCTATCTCGTAATGTGGACGATATTAACATACCAATGCAAGAACTCGATGCTAAAAGACTACCACAAATACGAATGTAACAAATAACACTAGAACCAACAGACCCCTTAACTCATTCAAAACTTTTAAAGATCAATCAAAGATGAAGAACATATATTAATCAAGTAACCATCCATAAACTCACAAATAAGATTTAAGGATACTAACCCTTAAACATCGAAGTATAAAACAGGTAGATATGGAGATCAAACTAATAACAATAGATGATATTTCAGCCATCTTAAGCGCGTATCCAACTAAACGAGCAATCAAAACCATGAAGACAAAGTAAATAAAGCGAAAATCGAAAGAAAACTAGAGTTATTAATTCAAAGATCTCTTAGGTTTAGACTTACATGAAGAAAACCTATTTTAAACCTTAATCAACCAAGACGAGCTAATTAAAAAACAACGACACTTATTTCAACAACAACAGTAAATCGAAAAAAACCAGTGACATCCATGAGAGGGAGAGGAAGAATCAACAAAGAGCTTCGACCCTCAAACGAACACCAACTAGAAAAAAACAAATCAAATGAAAATCGAAAGAAGTTTAACTTTTTAGGGGCAGCGAAGTGAGAATCGAACGAGCTAGACGCGACGATCTCTACCACACAAGCTCAAACAAGCACAACAACCAAGAAATCTGGGCAGAAAGTTAAACTCAAACACCGAAACTATTATCTCCTCTGCTTTCAAAGTGTATTTAGTGTGTATTTTAAGTACTTGTGCTCAAGCTCTCCATTGCATTTTCGCTCAATAAAAATCCAACCCCTAACAATGGAGAAAAAGAAGGTATTTATAGATGAAAATTAGGGTTTAAATTTTGGGGGGAAAAGGGCAGATTTTTAGGTAAGAACAAGGCCCAACAATTTTAAAAATTATCCAAAATTTCAAATTTTAGCATTCTGTCTTCGTGCATGCCGCCGTAACGGGATGGGTCTTGTCGTAACGGGACAAACGCGACTTAAGTCAGAAATAAAACCCCAAAAACGTTTTATTATGCACTTTTCAATTTTGAGAGCTAAGGAACTACCCCAGGGGTTTTCTTGACAACTTTCCACCATTCTTGAGGCTAAAGGTAAGGTTTTCACTCTCCGAATCCATTTTTCGATCCGTAAAATGTAAATTCGTAGGTAATTATTGTGGGGGAAGGGTTTTGATATGAAACTAATGGTGGAAAAAACCCTAAATTGGGTATTAGGATCTTGGGTTTGGTCTAGGGTTATTGGGGTTGTTATAATTCGGATAATTAGACCTTTGATTGTTGATCCTTGCGTTAATTTTATATTTTTAGACCACGAACAAGCGAGAAGAATCTGGAAAGGAAGATTCAAGGGCCTTAGAGGATTCAAGCTTGGATTCGAGGTAGGTGATGGTTGTAATTTCATGATTATGTGATATATGTTTGTTCTTGCTTCATTATAATACGTGTATGTATGCGAATATTGCACTATTGATCACACTACTTGTTGATGAGGATAAATGAATGATGAATGCCATGAATCATGACTTGATTGTATGATTTTGAGAATATACTTTTGATTGTGATTGTGACTTGTTGAATGGATCGGTTGCCACATTTCGTCATAAATATGGGATTGATTGCCACGTTCCGACATAAATATGGGATCGGTTGCCACGTTCCTATATAAACATTGGATCGGGTACCACGAACCGTTACACTAACAATTTGGGTTTGTGTTCCATGAGAGGACCATTTAATTGGGTTCCATGATAGGACCATTGAATTATGTGTATCTACTTGTGTTGAATACATTCATATCTAATGGTGATTGAGGTTGAAAGACTGTTTGTTACGCTAAAATGATAACTAATGTGTATTATTGAGAACGTGGAATGCTACATTGATCTTGAAAAGATGACTAATATTGTATATGTTTGGTATATGAATGTTTTATAATGTTGTGGTTACTTGCATGTGCTTCACTTATTGGGATAGCCGTGTGATCCTACCAGTACATTGTGGTTGTGTACTGATACTGCACTTGCTTTTTCTTTGTTGAGTACATGGCTTCTTCAGGAGGTTATTGATAGACCTCAGCTAGGTGACTGTTGAGTGTGATCGAATTCAAGGGTGAGCCAGTTCTTTCAGGCTGCCATGGATCTTTCTTGTTTAAGTCCACTCTTTTCAGACTCACACTATTTGTTTAAGGTGTTTGGTTAGTTTCGGGGTTATACCACTTGTTCTTAGATTGTTCGTTAGTAGAGTTTTGGTACAATGACTTTCAGGTTTTAGGGGGTTGAATTTCCGCATTAGTTTGGTTAGTTAATCGTTTAAACCTTTGGAGTTTATGAGGATTCCATTTTTATTGTCATTTAAACCTGTTTTCGTATAATTAAATGCATCATTTTTGGTTAATTTGTTTAGTCTGGGTTATAGTAATGATTCTCCCACCGGAGGGTTAGTGTGGGTGTCACTCACGACGGTCTAAGTCGTGACATAGCTGGTATCAGAGCCCTAGGTTTGGTGAACTCATTGTACCAAAATGAGTCTAGTAGAGTCTTGCGGAACGGTACGATGCCGTCCGTACTTTTCTTCGAGATGTTATAGGACTTTAGGAAAAACCCACTTCTTTCTACTCCTTCGTGCTATGACTTGAATCCAATTGGTATCTGGGTGATACAAATTGATATTTTTCCTCCTTCACTCTATGGTCCGAACTAGACCAACAAAAGTGGTAACACCATTACTAGCAAGAGAGGTTGTGTATAGACTACTGATAGTTCATTAGGGTCACAATTCAGAACAAGTTGACACTACCTCCGATAGATGGCCTTTTTGACCAATTGCAAGGTGCACCAGTTTTCTCTAAATTGATTTAAGGTCTGGTTACCATCAGTTAAAAATTAAGGCGGTTAAGAATTGGGTTCGACTAAGCTCTATGATTGAAATTAGCAGTTTTGTGGGGCTCGCTAGCTACTATTATCGCTTGTGGTATGAATTAAGTCTAATTGGTATCTCCCGATTCCAATTGGTATCTCAACGAAGTGAACTAGACAACGTAGTATCGGCTGAAGGAACACAAGCAAGTTAATTGGAACTGAGAAGGTTCTAACTGGTATCTGGCCTTAGGGGCTTTATAAGGCAGAGATAATCAGTAACGCTCGTCTATGGAACGAACTAATTAAAGAATTTGGACTTATCTGCAAGTAGTACTTGCTTGAGTATCGTTGAACTTGTTGTGAAACGAAGGTCACGACTAAGTTCGATGCAAGGGTCTAGATAATATACGATGTGATTCATAAGAAAGACCTAGACGTGTCTTGCGCTTGAGTAATAACCGTGTGAGTGTCTGGGTGTATCATGGGGATGTATGGGTTATGGTGTTGAATTAATGAGAATGAGTTGGATTGTGTGTCGTTGGATTGACTCGGGGTAGACAATGATTATCCTAGTTCAGAGGATTATCCTAAATTACTCACTAAATCTGAAACCCGTTGGGAGATTTAGAAAAGAGAAAAAGCCCAAAAAAATGTATTACTTGGGTACTGTTTCCGTCTAAGCTGCTGGGGCCGGATCTTTCCGCCAGAGCGGGACACGGCGAGATAGAACCTCATCCATGTCTCCTTTGTTTTTCCCAGGTCCCCTTATAGAACCCGAATCAAATCCGAACTAATCCCCGCGATCTAATTCAGTGTTCAACAATCGAATATAAGTTATAAAATATGTTTAAATTATGGAGAACCTGGGCATTTAAGAAGGAAATCAGCGAGATCGTGAAGGCTGAGGAAATGGTAATGCAGACATATGAGTAGTGCAGCCAGGTGAGAAGGTTACCCGTCAAGATGATAGGGCTTAGTTATATGCTTTATCGGGCAAGACCGAGTTTGAGGTGTGTGATGCAGTGGTCACTAGTGCTACTCTTGTCTATGCCCGGATGGCTATTGTTTTGTTTGATCCGGGTTCTACTTATTCGTATGTCTCAATTCAATTGCCTTGGGATTTAATGTGATTTGTAATATACTTGATGCCCATCCATGTTTCTACCCCCGTTGAAGAGTCAGTCATAGTCACCCATGTATATCGTGTTGTCCTGTTGTGTTTATGGATTTTCAGATTTTGGGTTGATTTGGTTATGCTGGATATGACTGACTTGATATAATTTTAGGCATGACTTGGTTGTCCCCCTATTATATCGGTCTTAATCGTAATACTAAGTCGGTAACTCTAGAGATCCCAGTATGGAAAGATTAGAGTGGGAAATGATGTACAAGCCTAAGTCAGCTAAGGTCATTTCTTTCATGCGGGGTGGGAAAATAGTGGGGCGGGATTGTTTGGGGTAATTGGCTCATAATCGGGATGTTGAGGTCGAATCCCCCTCTATTGAGTCTATTCCTATGGGGTCAAAATTGAGAGAGCTTAAAGTTCAAATCCAGGAGCTTCTTGATTAAGGTTTCATCCCTCCTAGTGCTTCCCCGTGGGGTGTTTCTGTCTTGTTTATTAAGAAGAAGGATGGTAGTATGAGGACTGTTGATTTTATCTTAAGCCATAAATGGGTGGATTAATACCGGGATGACAAACTTATGGATAAAGAAAGTCTCATTGAGTATACTTGGGTGTAGGCACTTGAAGTATTTTAGTAAGAAAGTGGGCATAAAAATTGGGTTAGTCCTTTGAATTTGATGAGTTTACTTGAGTTTGAGGCGTCGTGTTGATGAAAAAGGTTGACTTCGTAGTGATAGTCAAGGCTGATGAAGCGTAATGGCAATAAGAGTTCGTGATGGATTGTGATGGGATGTAGCTATATAATAAAATTGTTGTTTAAGTGAATTTTTGTATAGTAACTAGCTATAGGACCCCGTGCCAGCACGGGGCCCAATATATATTATTTTTTTATTTTAATTTATGTCATATTATAGAATTTGAGAAGTTATTGAAATTTTTATATGATTTTAAAAATATTTTAAATTTTTAGCTATTGTGATTTGTAGTACTTTTTTTTTTAACATAATTTTGAAAAAAATATTTATTACTCTGTTTGTTCTAATTTATGTGGCACACGCAGAATTTCAAATATTAACCATTTTTTATATGTCTCTTTAATATATTAAGTTGTTAATTATTGTATTTTATAGTACATTTTGAACCTAATTTTTTAAAAATATATGTTATTTGCCATGTCCCGATTTATGTGGCATTAATTGATAGATTTGTTGGAGTCGAGAGATTTATTTTGTTAATTATTGTAATTTATAGTTTTTTTTCGTCAATTTCAAACAATATATGTTGTTAATTGATAGAATACTTTTAATGTAATTTTTTTAAAAAAATATGTGTGACTGTCCATGTCCCAATTTATGTGGCACATGTAAAGTTTTGACAATTAACCAAAATTTTAATACATTTTAAAAAATATTTTTAAGTCGTTAAATTTTAAGTAATTTAAATTGTTGTATTATTTATTACAATTTATAATACTTTTAAAGTAGTTGACATATTGTACTATTTATTATGATTTATAACACTTTTTTTTTATTTATGTCATATTATGGAATTTGAGAAGTTATTGAAATTTTTATATGATTTTAAAAATATTTTAAATTGTTAGCTATTGTGATTTGTAGTACTTTTTTTTTAACATAATTTTGAAAATAATATTTATTACTCTCTTTGTTCTAATTTATGTGGCAGATGCAAAATTTCAAATATTAACCCTTTTTTATATGTCTCTTTAATATATTAAGTTGTTAATTATTGTATTTTATAGTACACTTTGAACCTAATTTTTTAATAATATATGTTATTTGCCATGTCCCAATTTATGTGGCATTAATTGATAGATTTGTTGGAGTCGAGAGATTTATATTGTTAATTATTGTAATTTATAATTTGTTTTTCGTCAATTTCGTCGACTATTTTTTTTATTAATTATTGTAATTTCTTGTTTCTTTTTCGTCAATTTCAAACAATATATGTTTATCATATAATCCATTTTATGTGGTACCAATAGAATTTAGAGAGTCAATTAAATTTTTTATATAAGTTTTAAATAATTAAGCTGTTAATTATTGTAATGTATAGTATTACTTATATTATTTTAAAATATATTTAACTATTATATGTTAGGTTTTTTATCCTAATTTATATGGCATTGATAGAATTTAAAGTGTCAAATAATTGTTAATTATTGTAATAGATAATATGGAGTATTTAAGTCATTTATAGTATAGTAGTTTAAATATAATATGCAGTATTTAAGTGGAAGGTGGTGGGGCCCACTTATATAGTTTGATAAATATATTGGATATTAGTAGTGATTTATAGTATAGTAATTAATAATATATAATATGTAGTATTTAAGTGGAAGATGATGGGGCCCACTTATATATTTTATAAATATATTGGACATTAATAGTGATTTTATTGGAACATTGATAGTCATTTCTAGACTCTTCTATAATATAGTAATTACAGAAAGCAAAAAGACTTATAATATATAGTACTAGTAAATAACAGCTACAAATGGAATATATATTGAATGATTACACCACAAGTCAATAATAAGCAGATAAAAACAATTACTGTAATAAAGATTTCTCCATCACAATTTATATGATCTAATTTTATTTTTAGTCAATTTAAAAAAAATGATACGTTTTCATATTTAGTAAAAATTTAATTTTAAAAATGTCTATTTTGTCTTTAATAAAATGATTTACAGTCACACAAATATCTATAATTTATTTTAAATCATAAATTTCAAAAGTCATTTTTTTTTTCTTAAGTTTCGTGTCAAATTAAACTAACTCAAATAAATTAGGACGAATGGATTAAGTATTTCAAGAAAAGGTGCGATTTCTAACAATAATATTTTATTATTAAAGAAAGCAAGTGGACTTATAATTGTTCTGTATTAGATAGCAGCCACTAATGGAATATACATTGAATAAATAATTGCACCGCTAGCCAGTCGATAATAATACATCAAAACAACTACTACTATTTAATAAAAAGGTGCGATTTCTGAAAAGAATTA
The DNA here is from genome assembly GCF_019186545.1 of Solanum stenotomum. NCBI lineage: Eukaryota > Viridiplantae > Streptophyta > Magnoliopsida > Solanales > Solanaceae > Solanum > Solanum stenotomum. The sequence goes on from NC_064291.1 coordinate 44,472,638, forward strand.
AGTCTTATTAAAGAAAGCAAGTAGACTTTATAATATACCATTAGGCACATGTTTCTCCTTCAATTCGAGATGCCTTGGATTACGAAAAAGTTTTAAGTAAAAAAGTAAAAAAGTATTAGCTCCACTGGTGGATGTTGAATTCAAAAATGAAATAAAAAAGTAAATTAAGTGGATAATCCTATAATCTAATTTGCAAATGTGTGTAGGGCCTTTCGAAGGTTTGATGATGGGCAAAGTAAATTGGATCGACTGAATACAAGGTGAAGAAGAGTTTGAGTTTACTAGGTGTTTGTGAACGAGCAAAAGCTTTTGTAGAGTTTTGACATACTGTTCAAGTGCATTGTACAAGTTGCAAATTGAAGAAAACTTTTTTCATGATTATGAGTCTTAGTAGTGGTTAGGTGTAGAGCTCTTGTATTACTATTAATTAATTAATTAATTAATTATTTACACTAAATAATGAAAGAAAAAAAATAAAATAAGAATGAGAAACTCAAATAATGATAATCAAAGAAGTCAAAAAATAATTTATGTATGAAAAAGATGAAAATATACCTTGAACACCCCTACATGATATTTATTTTTAAAAAAAAATTAAGTTTCATCAATATATAAATTTAAAACTATTTTTTCACTTCTGTTAGATAAAGAGTATATGTGAGTTCCTTTGGAAAAGGTAGGGGTATATCTCTACAACAAAAACACCTTTTAGCGGTAATAAATATACACATTAACAAAGAGTACTGTTAAAGTCTTTACCGGCATTAGTTAATTGTCATTCGATTCAATGTAGCTAAAGGCTTTATATACATATACAAAGAGTGTTAATTGCCGCTACAAGTACATATTTAGTGGCAATTAAACTATTATCATTAATTAATTACCGATAAGGATCATTTTTGATGTAGTGTATGTGAGTCATTTGTATAACGATAAGGGTATATATAAGTCACTTTCATAACGAGGGGTATATCAGCTCTAAATGACAAAGTTAAGGGATATATCAGACCCTTTTCCCTTGATAAAATTAAAAATCACCTTTAGTTTATGAGATTTATATTGATAATGTGTTATAAATATTGTTGAACAATTTCATGGACCAGATCCAACTAGTACTTGTATTTATATATATTTGTTTTTGTACATTTTTTTTTTTGTTAAAATGACATCCAAAAGATCCAATTCCATAGCCATTTTATTTTTCATTTTCCTTATAAACTTCTCCATAGTTGATTCATGGAATAAAATTTGTTCACGTCACCCTATAAAACATTAATTTCTTACTTTCATGACATAATTTATAATGGTGAATGTCAAAAAGGCAACATCAGCTGTAGTGGAGCTCCAGTTAGCAGGGAAATTTTTTGCAACATTGGCTGTTTAAAATTATTTTGGAGATTTAGTTATATTTGATGATCCAATTGCTTTGGATAATTAATAATAGTCATTCAAATCCAGTTGGAGGAGTAGCAGATCCATAAGCATTATAAGTATATTTTTAATGATAAATTTAGTTGAATGATTTTATTGATATAAAAGTCTAAATTGAGTGACTTTATTAATATAAAACAAAGTTTAATGACTTTACTAGATAAATTATAAAAGTTGAGTGACCTTTTGAGATATTAATTCTCAAAATAGACAAGATTTTTAAACTTAACCAAATTTAGCCACTAACCTAACAATATCTCTCTTTCATCTCTCTTCCCTACGCACCCAAAAACTCACTCTCTCTCAACCATGGTGATAGTAAATAACAGATTCATTTGTTTTGCTTTTTTGGAGTAAAATGAATGTCTCATATGTGTATATAACCGAGTGATTAATAATGGTCCCTACTTTAGGAGAAATTTTAAATTAAATCATTATTTTATTTTCGTTATTGGAGTTACTATGAAGGAGTATTGACATTTTGTTGAAGGCACAGACATCTATGTTAAAAATCGAAGCTTCAAAATTTGAAAAATAGAATTTTCGCAAATAAGCTCCAATTCGAGTGGATATTTATGCAAAAGATTGAATACATATTGAGGAGCCTAAAAAAGAAATTTTGGATGATTTGATGTAGTTTAGAGGTGCTTTTAGATGAATCAAATGCTTGGATTCAAGAAAAAAGACGAAATATGTATTTTGCATGATAACATATTTTATTTTATATGTATAAATATCTCTTATAATTTTGTATATTATTATATATTGTGATATATTATTGTATATGGATGTACAAATATCTCTTATGATTTTGTATAATATTATATATTGAGTGTATAATAGTGTAAATCAAGTTTTTAAATATTTTTGTAAAAAATAAAATATAAATTTGTATATTAAGGTATACTAAATATATAATATTGTATACCGAATTGTGTTTCGGGCTAAATATTTATAGTGTAAGTTTTGAGCTATACATTTGCAAAAGAAGTTAGATAATAATATTTTTCTAAAATGTTCCTTTATTTAGTCTCAAACTTAAGATTTCTAACTTTTCTCAAAGCAACATACAAGATAGATATTTACAATATTACAATTTATAACACTTACAATTTCTTTGAGGATACAATTAAGTCTTTACAGAATTATAATTCATAACCATTCAGTAAAAATAAAATCCACATAATCCTTGTTCATTTTATTATCTCTTATTAGTAGTACTTATTTTATGGGTTTCCATTATCTTTCTTGTTTATCTTTATTGTTGGTGACACTATATTTTAGCATACTGACATGTCTTATTTCATTTTTATGATCAAATGAGAGCTTCATTGTACCAGTTGAGATTGTTGGAAATGAATGCATAGAAAGATTATTGAAGTGCTAGTGGTGATAAAGATGAGGTAAAACAGATTGTTTGAATTGAAGTCAGGATTTTCATTATGAGTAGTTAAAAAATAAAAAAAGTTAACATACGAAAATACAAATAGGATTAACATATATATGTAGTGAAGGAAATTGGATTGGATCACTTATGTGGATCAACCCGGATTCATGTGAAAAGAAAATAGATATATAATTATGTGAAATATATTGATAAATAAAATGAAAAGACTTATGATTATAAAAGGGTTCTCACCTGAGAAATCAAGGCATTTTTTTATTCTCTGCAATTTCAAAAGAACAAACACATCTTCTCCTTCTTCTCTTTCTTCCTTCTCCAATTCCAATTAAGTCGTGTAAATATTCTTTGAAGATTTATTCTCCTAAAAGTGTTGGAACGAACATTTGTAACAAGGTGCGATTTTAGTACGTGATTAAACTTTCTGACAAAGTGAAACTAATTCAATGATCCTACGAACTATGTAGTATTTGATTAAATTCTTCATGTAGTGTCAGATCTAATTTTTTCTATCATCAGTCCCATTTCACTTCACTTTATCCCCTTTTCCCTTTAGAAAATGCCATAATTAGTCATCAGTCGAATATATAAATGTGTTTCATCTTTAGAAATCATTTACCATTATTCGTTAGAGATGGCAAAATCAAACTCATATAATTATAACTCGCCCAAGTCGTTTGTAATTGGGCTTATTTTGATCCGTTTAGTTCAACCTATTCTAAAACTCAGCTGATAACTCGTAATTTAAGACATTTTTTCTTAAATTGATTTGTTTTATATAGTCATAATATTAGGAAAAAGAATTATTAGGTAATCAAATAAACTTTGAATCTAAAACTTAGTAAGAATTGAATGAGTCGGAGACCAACCCGCTTCAGCCCAAGTAACATTCCCACCTATTTTGACAGTATTAAATTCAATGTGATAAACAACTGCTGGGAAATCAAGCATCAAGCTAAGTTCAACATGAAACTTGCTTGGAACCAGAGTCACCACAATACTCTTTTCTTCTTTCAAACCAATCTCATCCGGCGTTTTGGAAAAAAAAAATTCAAATCATGCAGTTGTCTGAGAAGACATAACACTAAAATAATTGTTGCTCGGATATTTTGGTAAGAATACCAATACCTTAATTTTTAGAATAAAATGAAGACTTTTTCTATAACTAATTAAGAAACGGTCATAAATTATATGACTTTTAAGTTTTTAAAATAAAGCTAAGTGATTTTTTGAGAAAACTACAGATAAATTGAGTGACTTTTTTATTGCACTATTTATAGTTGACTGACCATTTTTATCTTTCATCTTCATCCATGATTTTCATTTTTTAACACAAGAAACAAAATGTTACAATCATTTAGATTTTTCATGTTTTTATTGTGTATGCTTGTAGAAATTGGATCTCCAAGAGATTGTAAGTGATTTCGAAGTATCCATAGAAATGTCATTAAAGTGTATGATGAAAATTAAAACTATTACTGTGACGATCCAGACTGTCGTGATTGACACACATACTAATCCTTCAGTGGGAGAACCACTACTACAATCCAACTACACAACTTAACAAAAAAATAGGCATTTAAAGATACGAAAACAGATTTAAATGTCTAAAAAAAACTAGAGTTCCCATAAATTTCAGAAGTTAACAAAAACAAACAACCAACATTGCAAAAAAGCAACCCATAGAACATGGAAGTCATTGTACCAAAACATCTAAAGTGTAACAAGTCTAAGAAAAAGGGGTGCAACCCTAACAAACATAAGAAATATCTAAATAGTCTAAGTCTGAAGGGAATGGACTAAACAATAGGAAGGACTCCATGGCAGCCTGAAAGAACTGACTCACCTTTGAAATCCGGTCTTGATCACTGATCTCCTAGCTGAGGTTTATCAATAGCCGTCTGAAGATGTGAGGTTTATCAATAGCCGTCTGAAGATGTCATGTACTCAACAAAGAATGAGCAAGTGCAATATCAGTACACAACCACAATGTACTGGTAGAATCACGCGGCTATCCCCGTAAGCACAATATACAACGATCAATCACAACATAGTAAGCACACATATACATAATACAATTCAGTTATCATTTCAGAGCAACATACAGTTCCCAATATCAACAACGAGTAGACATAACAAAACAATCACAAGTAATTCTCTCATGGAACCCATACCGAAACTGTTAGTGTGTCGGAATGTGACACCCGATCCAAAGTATGTTTCAGAACGTGACACCCGATCCAATATATGTATCAGAACGTAACACCCGATCCAATATATGTGTCAAAAATTGACACCCGATCCAATATATGTGTTGGAACGTGATACCCGATCCAATAGATGTGTCGGAATGTGACACCCGATCCAATAGATGTGTCGGAATGTGACACTTGATTCAGTCAGCATAACCATAATCACAATCACACCCATAATGAACAATACTTATAGTCATACAATCAAGTAATGGGTTCATGGCGTGCAATCTATCATATACATATACTCATTGCATTAGATTCGGTTTACATTCCTTATTTTCATACATGCATGCCTACAACGAAGCAATTAGCGGCATATATTACACAAACAGGAAATCAAACCATCACCTACCTCGAAACCAAGCTTGAATCCTCCTAAGACACTTGAGCCTTCCCTTTACGAATTCTTTTCGCTTGTTCTTGGTCTACAAACGATTAACTTAACGCAATGATCAATAATTAAAGTCTAATTTACTCGGATTATAGCAAACCCAATAACCCAAGACCAACCCATGATCCTAATGTACAACTAGGGATTTTTTCCACTATTAACTTAGGCCAAAACCCTCCCCCAATGATAGTTGCCCAAAAATCTAAATCTACGGATCGAAAAACGGATTAGGGGAGTAAACTCTTTACCTTTAGCACCAAAAATCATGGAAAATTGTCAAGAACTCGTCATGGATTGTCTCCTAACTCTTAAGAACGAAGTTTGCAGAAAAATAACGAAATTGGGGTTTTTCCCTGACTTAAGTCGCAGCTGGCCCGTTATAACGGAACCCATCTCGCTACAGTGGCCTGCACGGAGACAGAACCTCGGAATTTGAGTTCCAAGCTCCCATTTCACAACACACTTTCAAACCAGGATGTTCTAAAATTACCCTTTCACGCCAAGATCAGTTTTGGGAGTTCTACTCGCCCGAATTCGATTTTGTAAAGCCGTACAGGCTCCTTAACGTCTTGACTCTCCACTTATGTGATCAAATTCATAATTAGATGGTCCCCCCTTCATTACCAAATTTCTCTAGACCTCACCTGACTCAGATTTCATACAAATCTGGCCTAGGCTAGAAATTTTCAAGTTACTACAAAAAGTTTTCGGGCCCAAAATCCTTCCCCATTGATTTTTTCCATAATGACGGAAACATGTCGTTAAAATTACAATGTGAATTCCTTATGAAAATTAGATCCTATAATTTTATATTAATAAATTGAGATAAATGTCAAAAACACACCTAAACTATTCTTTTTTTGAGTTTCACACCTAAGTTATTGAAAGTGTGAGTTTCATACCTAAACTGTCACTTATTTGTTTGAGAAACACACATCAGTGGTGTGTAATGCACTCTCTCTTTTATTTGAAAAAACCTTGACACGTGGATAAAATATACTACTTTGACGAAAATTAAATAATAAACTATTAATATTAATTAAAAATTAAAGATTAAAGTATTACTATCATAAAAAATATATATATATTTTTTAAAATAAAATTTTAAATTACTATTCTTACCCCACTCCACTACCTCCTCCTTGTACCCCCTTCCCCCGACAATTTCCCGTCCTTTTATTTTTTAAATTTATTTTATAAAATATTTTTAAAAAATTCGTACTNCCAAAAAAATTGACATTATTTTATTTTAAAAAAATAAAAATTCTACCCCATCATATTTAACCCTCTGTTCCTAATTTATTTTATTTTTTCACATTTTTCTCGTTTTGTGTTCGATATGTACATATATTTTTTAGAATTTTTTTTCTACTTATGTACCGAATATAGCGTAAATTAAAAAATTATTTTAAAAAAAGTCTTGTTACGGCAAGTAAAAAATATTTTCGATATATATATCTAACACAAAACAAGAGAAAAAATTGGAAGTGGAGGGTTAGGTGGAGTGGGTTGAATTTTTATTTTTTTATTTTTAAAAATATATCTAAATTAGTATTTGATGGGGGAGGGGGATGAAGTAAAAATATTTAAATACTTTTATAAAAGAAATTTAAATAAAAACAACTAAAAAGAATGGGCACGGGGGACGGTTAGAGGAAGTGATGGAGTGGGGTAAGAAAAATATTATTTTATTTTGTAAAAAAATATTATTATTTTTGGATAATAAATTTTTAATCTTTAATTTTAACTAATGTTAATAATTTCTTTATTTTTTGTCAAGGTGGAATGTTTGTCCATGTAGAGTATGATGTGACAAGTTTTTAAAATAAAAGAGAGAGTGTATTACACAATAAAAGTGGTATAAAAGAGAGATGTGTTTCTCAAACTAATAAGTGATAGTTTAGGTATGGAATTCACACTCTCAATAGTTTAGATATGAAACTAAAAAAAGGAGATAATTTAGGTGTTTTTTAAAAAAATTTTATCTCTAATAAATTCTATCAAGTTTCTTTACATGTCGCTGTGCAATTACAATATTTCCCCCTATATTGTTCTTATGAAAATATTCTCTTTGTATTCTTGTGTAATAATAGTTTATAGTACCAGTATTACATAATTTTAGAATATTTGTGATTCTAAAATGAGATGAATTCTTTTTTTTTGCTTAGACAATGAGATGAGTTCTGAGAGAGAAGTGTATCCTTAAGTATTTTTTGAAATATAGACAAATATATCAATTAAAATAGAAAAATACAATCAAATAAATTCTGAAATTTCTAAAAGCATTTAATGAAGTTAAAAATATAATTTTTCATGCAATTTTGTTTTCTACTAGAACACAAAGAAATTAAAGTAAAATATTAATGTAAAAGTAAAATTGAGATTAATTCTTTTTGTTTTGAGAGAAATATTAAGTTAAAAGAACTGTTACGTACATGGAAGAACGAAAAATAGGTATTTACATTAAATTGATACTGAACTAGGATCAGAAATTTTAACTTTCTCAATTTTTAAATGTTAGTTATTTACTTTTCTACATTTTTTTAATTAAAAAAATAATAAATCACTTCTACCCATTTCCCCTCCTCCCCTAATCTGTTAAAATTCATTAGATATATCTCTTCCAAACACCTTTAATAAAAAAAAATTAAAATATCAATGATACTACATTGATATTGTACAACAAGTAATTGAACTTTTTCGAAATCTTTAAATATGTTCATAAAGAAGGCGACTATAGAAGGCATTTAGTGATGTATCTACCCAAATTATTATTGATATAATATCAAAAGTACATATAATATTTACAAGTAACAATGGGAAGATAACTGTGGGAAGGCGGTTTCCTTATTTACTAGTTTGCAAAGAAAGACGAGTAAATATTGGTGGTGGTCCACAAAGGTAGAATGGTAGAAGTAGAGACGGAGCCAAGATTTAGGGTGTGTTTGGTACGGAGGAAATTTTTTTTGAAATATTTTCTAAAATATTTTTTTTCGTAATTTTTTTTTGACAGAAATGGCCTGGGTGGGTGGCGAGGGAGAGGGTAGGGGTAGGGGGTGGTGAAGAATATTTTTTTAAAAAAATTTGAAATATTTTTCAAAACCATTAAAAAAATTGAAGGGGATGGCCGTGGTGGGAGTGGGGTAGGGAAATGGCGTAAAAAATGATTTTTTTTTTAAATTTAAAATATTTTTCAAAATTAATTATTATTTTTTAAAAAAGAAAATTAACGGGGTGGCCTTGTTGGGAGGGGGGTGGCGTTCAAAAACAATTTTTTTTTTTGGGGGGCTGGGGGTAGTTTGGGGGTACTGATAAAAATATATTTGAAATTTAAAATTAAGAAAATTTTTAAAAAATTGATTTGTTTTTTGAATGGGGAAGGTCGGGTACGGGTTATTGGTAGGGAAGAAAAAAAATTAAAGGGTGAAGTGGAGTTTGGAAAATGTTTTCCTCAATTTTGGAAGGAAAATCATTTTCCTTATATTTGAGGAACATTTTCCATACATTTAAGCCAATCAAACATGTGAATATTCGAAAATATTTTCCTCCATACCAAACACATCCTAAGAGTTTGGGGGTTCTAAATTTCCTTTAGAATCGACAATCAATTTTGTTAAGCATTCACAAATTAATATACATATATATTTAATTAATTTTTTAGTACAAATACAAAATATACGAAAAACTATTGAATTTGTCTGAATCCATGAACCTCCATCTAGCTCGGAGAAGCCATTGCTGGAATGAGTGATGGTATATACCTACTACAAACGTGAAAAACGTGGACGCGGCTGATTGTTAGTTATACCTACTACAAATCTACCAACTTGTTACTTCTAACAACAGATGATCGGGTGGTTGTTATTTTAGAAAATCAAAATATAAATCATGTTTCATTAATTTATGTACGAAAAGTTACAAAGAAGAAGACAAAGAAAACCATGATTTTGACGTTACTTGACTTTTTATTTTTCTTTAATTAAAACTATTTTTTTATTCAATCCAAATGGGCTATAGTTGTCACTTGTAAGCAATGTAGCTGATACTTCAACAGACATAAAAGCAAAATGCAATTCAGTTTTGGCATAGAGGTGTCAAAATTGAGTCCAATGTAGGTAACCTGCCCAACACGTCCATAATTTTGAGGGTTGAGCTCAAAATAATTTGAATTGGATTTAATCTCAACTCATTTAATTAGTCATAACCCATTATAAGAGAATCCTCAATTGAGCCAATTTAATCTCTAATTTCAACTCGTTTTAAGACTCTTTATTTGCATTGATGTAATGTATGTTCCTATCTTAAATGTATGAAGTACTATCTATTTTATATCTTTTAGAATTTATCTATCCATTTGTAACTTTTTCTTTTTAAAATTTTTTTAGTTGAAATTCAAATTGTGGAATAAAACTTAATAATAATGTATTAAAACTTATTGAGATTAAGGTCCAAGTGGGCAGGTCAAGACCAACCCGTTTTAAAGCCCATTGGAGCTCAACCCATTTGATCCCAAAAAAAATTTGGACGGGTTAGGCCAAAAACCTCAAACCTCTAATCGTAAACACGGACTCTAGTATCGCTATCTCAATGATGGAACAAGATCATATGCACTACACTAACATTATATCCGAATGCAGGTCATTAATGCAACAACTGGAATATCAAGGCCAATCTACACGTTTAGGGAGTAGAATAGGGTTGTGGATGTAACGACCCGAGAGCACCCCCTAGTCGTTACCGGCGTATTCGACCTCTCGGAGGTCTTCTACAAGCCCTTAGCATTCGTCATAACATTTATCATAGAAAAATGGCAAAAAATTTAAAACTTTCTCATAATATAACACAAGACTTAAAAAGTCATCTCATTTAAAACCTTTAATACACAATCGAAGTACTACGTCTCAAGGTAGCCATCTTAAAACACTACTACAACACAAGAGGGACACAACCCTTACAATACAAAAGAAACTACTATCTATTACATTGAACTTAAGGAAACTCTTTAACATAAAGGTCCTTGAATCTTTAAGGACACACCCGAACTTGGGAATAGTAAGCCAAGCTCATCACTTCTAGGAAAGGCCCTTTAGCCACCACTACCTACACTTGGTGTAAAAAGATGAAGAAGAATGGTGTTAGTACAAGAATGCACTAAGTATGATAACCATGCAAAAACATGCTTTTAAAAGGACATTTTGTTGGAAACCATGCATCATGCCTTTTTAGATAAACTTTAAGAACCTTTAGTACAATAGGAACCATATAAACCACATATATCATCATACACATAGACACCATTCATAATAGTACATAGAGCCACTTGTAACATTTTACGCACATTCAATGCATACAATACATTACCTTCCTCTTTATCTCAACTCCTTTCCTCAAGCAACCCTTAGGGAATACTTGGTGCAATGTATCACCTTAAGGTTACCAAAGGTGAACCAACATATATTCATAGAGTCATAAAGCCACACCATAAGACATAGTCTTCACATAGGAACCATCACCTAAGACAACCCCCAAGTCACACTAGTGCAATGTGCAAGTAGCATCCCATAATACTACTCACACCAAGTGTTCTTAGGAAGCCACCATAGACTTGGCACATCATATTCAACAAGTCATAACATCTTCATTTAACATTAGACATAAGACCAACATACTTCATAATCATCATATAAGGACTCATTCATTTACTACATCATTAGTCATAACCCATTTAGTCCATATCATAGGTAAACCACCTTCACAACCCCTTCACAAGCTCACTTGTGCAATGTACACATGGAGTCCCATACCCCCACATATACTAAGCAAACCTATTAAGAAGTCATAAGTGTAATTCACATGCATAATTATACTTCATGTCTTGACATAAGTAAAGTCAACCTCAGCATGCTTTCATATTAACATGCATAGACCATAGTCTTCATTACATAAAGTGTCTAAGAATAACCTCCCTTAGAGTCTAATTGTGCAATGCATAAGTAGGGTCCATAGTCCTACCTACACTAAGTAACTCTTCAAGAAATCATGACTAGAGTTCATATTCTTATCTTAGTTCATTTCTTAACTTTCGGGAGACATTGTCTTAACCGATATAGACCATGTGAGCTACATGGAATCCGGTGTTCTACTCCCACACTGAAAAGAGAGGGTACTACTTGCCAAAGTAGGACCTACATACATAATAGCTATCTAATGGATCCACTAAGCTAAGACCTACGGGGGCACGTAGTTATGGAACAAGGAGATTGCTAGTAGAAACATTGACTTGCTAGGCGTAGAGGTTTCTATCTTATGAGACAACATCTATATTAGGAACCCGAACTTGCTAAACGTGAAGGTTCTCTTGTGGAAAGCCGGACTTGCTAAATGTGAAGCGCTGCTCTCATTTTTCATGTTCACTCGGTGCTAAGCTCCTACTCCCTTTTTAAACATCTTTAAGCCTTTATTAACATTAGTTCATAAAATAGGCTTTAGGGACTTTATCCCTCATATCATATAGCTCAAAGGTTTCTAAGATGAGAATGACCTTCCATCATATAACCTACATTATGTGAGAATGGCCTTTCACATAGTCATACCGTATTCATAACATAGTCTAGTTTAGAGTACAATTGAGGAAACCTTTCAAGAGACTCATTTTCACTAGATTATCATAAACCTTATTCATTCATTCGTGTGTATATGTGAGAAAGCCTTTCACATAAACACCTTTATGCAACACATATTCATACCTTGTTAATCATACATTTTGCATGCATAATAAGATGTAAGAGTGTATATAAGACTTAACCTTTCAATAGACACCATAACACATCATATTCATAGCTATACATGTAGAGTCTATGTGCGCATTTTGGTCATCATAGTGACATAATAGCAACAATATTGATACCGAGTGCATTTCCCTTCAAAGGATCACAACACATTCACAATGTCCCCAACTCATGCGAAATTCACATATAAAGCCTTCAGGGATTCTAGACCACACACCCATACTTCATCATAGGAGACAAGGACACATTCAACATTGAATAGGTACTCCTAACATGTATATGATCACACATTCATATAAGGGTCATATAGGTAGGGGTCATTCCACAATAGTACTTAACATAATCAATCATGTAGACCACACCTTATCCCTAACATTATCCTTCCCATTATACTCCTCATCATCATTACACTTTAAACATCATGCTAGCATTGAGGATTTCATACATAACCTTCATAACACAACTTCATAAACATATGAATCATAATAATCAATTCACTTCACATCTATTGCCTTCAAGACCATGATCTCAACATGCATAGATAGACAAGAAGTAAACACCACCACCATAAGTGGACCAAGCCACACAATATCAAATCTCATACTATAGACTAGAGGTTAGGTCAACTTACCAATTCTCCAAGTCATGATCACCATAGATCAATCCTCAACAATCCATAATCAATTGACATAGATAGAAATAGGAATCAACAATGTAATTCACTAACATAAACATAATCTAAGTACAATTCTATAACCAAAGTGATCAACCCATAACTTTGTCCATAAGGCCATAATTCTCAACTCATCAATATACCAACAATTCAGTATGAATAAGTATAGATAATAATAGGAAACATCAATACAATCTAATCTAAACATAATTTCACCAATTGAGATCATGTTCACAAAGACCCACATCATAGGCCAATTTTGGAGAATTTAGGGATCATGGGTTCTTGAAGAAATCCTTTGAAAATTGTCTTAAAAACCTTAATTCCACATCAATTCATCCATAGAATGATTTAGAAAATCATTTGACAAGGAACCCATGTTTAGATTGAAAATTGGGAATTTTGGTCTTTGAATCACTTTTAAAAATCTTTAATAGAACTCCTTGAATGAAAGGTTATTCAAGAATCAAGAGTTACCATACCTTATTTATTGAAGACCCATGAAATTAAACAAAAAATAAGTTGAAAACCCATCTCCTAGCTTGAGCTTCACCAAGGTCTTCAATGGAGTTTTTGAGAGAATCTATTTTTGAGAGGGAATCAATTTGAAGAATATGGTCTAGTTCTAGGTTTTTGGAGTTTTAACCACTTAAAATACCCTAAAATAGGTAGAATAACCGTTTATAATAATTCCCTAAAGTACCCAAACCACCCCTCACTTAGTTGGACCTTTTAAACAAGTCAAACTTAAGTTTCATTTTCGTAGATTTCGTCGAGAAACAAGTTCGCGACGCGGGAGTGTTCCCACAAGTTTTTGGACATAAAATTTCGAGACAGAAGAGTCTGCGACACGTCCGCGACGCGGACCAAAACTTTGGTCTTTGGTGGAGCTAGTCCGCGACACAGACATGCTCCCTCAATGTCCATTTTCAAGCTGTCTTGGCAGCTTGTTTAGCCAAGGGTTGGGGTCCTCCTCGGGAACCCTTAGGGTGGTCCCGGGGAGTCATACCCAAACATTTTGACCCTAAAAACATTTATTAAGACACTAGGGTCACCTCCACTGATTTTAGACTCCAAACAACACATAAAAACATGAACAACATACTAGAACACACCAATACGTAAAAGACTAGTTTCCAAACGTCTTGGTCATCCCTTGACGTCCTACTTCCAAACTCTTTAAAACTGACTAAAAAGGCTATTCTTCATTATTTTAACAAGTTATTAATTCATAAAACCCATGTGAGGCTCTACTTTATCCTACTTCATTTTGAGGGTCGTTACAACAGACATATTAGCTAAAGAGGGAAGAAGATTCCAGACTAGTAATGGAAGGATGCTACTAGTCTGCACGACCTAGTAATTTTATTGATTTTAACTTTTCGCCTAAGTGTGAAATAGCTTACCTAATTAAGTTCCAACAAAGGAGTAAGGACAGTACATAAAAACACAATACTTTTACGTGGAAAACACCCGGCTCAAAAGGTGTAAAAAATCACAACATGTACCCCTACAAGATTTAACTTCAACTTCACTAAATCATTGAGCCTTCACAGTAAATAGATTACAAACTTTGCAACCTAAATAATTAACTTTGATTCCTTAATTTCAAGTTATGGATTTAGATTACAACTTTTGTAATCCTAGGAACTAAATCTAATTCCTAACCTTCAACACAAACCTCCCAAGGTATGTGTTCCCAACTCTTCGAGTTATCACAACCTGAAGACAACACTTCTAATTCAGTTTATAACTCACTGAACTAAGATTACATCAAGACTCAATCACAAAGAAAAACTCCTAACACATAAACTCTATAAAAGGATCAAGTTCTTCGATGTGTTCCTTCAGTTCGCCGGTAGCACTTGCAAAGTCAATTTCTCAATTGCTCTTTTTGCTCTGTAAGTGAACAAGTATTCTGGACGACTTCACTTCTATTTAAACACAATTCTTCATAGAGTTATTGTTATCTTCAAACTTCTCATTGACTTGAACTCTCTTGACTTAGAGTTCTACTTCAAGTAAGACTCCTTCTTCAATTCAAACTCCTTGCTTCTTTAGACTTCTTCTTCAAATTACATTCATTGATTCTTTTGTATTGTATTTGAACTCCAACACTTTAATTCAACAGTAACTTGAAGAGTTCTACTTTAAGTGAGACTCCTTCTTCAATTAAAACTCCTTGCCTCTTTAGACTCCTTCAAATTGAACTCATTGATTATTTCTCTTCAATTCATCAAATGTTTACTTCCTTGGGCTTTCTCACGAAATTAGCATTATCCATTTCTTTATTTTTGCACTCTTGTCTTTATTCATCTTAAAAGTTTTTCCAAATTCAATTGCTCGTGACAGTGTACCTCTGAACCATGTTGACTGACGTGTTTCATCTTTCTTTGTCAATCATCAAAACTACATAAATCCCAACAGATGCAGATTTTGGAAACCCCACCACCAAATGCCTTTCAAGCATGGGAATCATACAAGAAGATGAATTATTTTGATAGAAATGTAACGGTAAACATTGAAAGTTTAGCTTTGGGGAATACCCCTATCTTAAATTCTGTAACGAACATCGGAGTCTCGAGGCTCCAAAATTAAGCTTTATATATAAATATCTACTTCTACAAAAAAAAAATGGATGGATCATGACCCAACACAATTTCTATTTCAACTCAATTTAAAATCTCTAATTTCAACCTAATCCATCCATTTGACACCCCTATCTTGGCACCATATAGCCACCAAATCAGGACTTACCAATCATGAAGATTGTTAGTTTGATCTCCACGTCATAGATGCATGGAGACACCTTCGCCACTTTTTTTGGAATTAGAGTCACCACAAATTCAAATAAATCTGATTTCAAATTATGATTTCATATTTTTCAACTTTGTCATTCAGAACTAATATATATATCTTATCATAAAAGTGAATCGTATATACTCATATCGGTACACAAATGGCTCAAATAAACTTTTTTCCTCAAACGGAGTAAAAATATTTATTGAAAAAAATACATGTAGGGATATATTTGAACATTCTCACACGTTTGTTTTCTTGCTTCTTTAATTTAATAGTTAATGTGAATTTTTTATTTTAATGGTCAAATTTATTTTTCACTAACTTTCATGTAAAATTTATCATAGATCCCCCAAATATTTTTACACATAATATAGCCTCAAAATATTAGTTTTAAAGTTTTTCTTACTTTTTTTCCCTCATTACAATTCTTTCTTTTTATTTCTCATATTTTTAGATTAAAGAATGAAAAAAAATAAAATTAAAAACTCAAATAATGATTCAAAGAAGTCCAAAAAAAAAAAATCATGTGTTAGAATGATCATATATACACCTATATGAATTTTAAAAAACAATAGAAATTTAAAATCATTATTTTTCACGTTTTTAGAGTAAAAGAATATATCTGAGCCACTTTTGTAATGGTAAGGATATATGTGAGTCGCGTTGGTGATGATAGGGATATATGCAAGACATATTTTTGACAAGAGCCAAGAGGTATATTAACTCTAAGGGGTTGTTTGGTAGGAGGTATTAGGAGAAATAATCCATTTATTATGTATGATATTATTTAGTACTATGTTTGGTAAAATTTTTGGGCCTAAGTATAATTAATCCATGGATTAGGTATACACCCTACATGGTATCATAGGAGGTATTACTAATACCTTCCATGTGGTGGTATTAGTAATACATTGGATTTAATACCATGGAATTATCTATGTAAAGACAAAAATATCCCTCAAATTATTTTATTTATTTTCTTGATTTTATGTTTTATATTTGTACTAGTATATTTATTTAAATAAATTAGCTTACAAATTTTATTATTTAGAGAGAGTTGTTTGTTAATAAATAAATACAATACATATCAATACAATATTTAAAATGTGAGTTGTTTAACATTTACTAATTGAAAAGGCAAATATATCACCACATGACGTTTGTGATCTTAATTGAATATTTTATTTGTTGGTTTATATGTGGTTTCTAATTATTTGTATTATGAACAATTTATAAATTGCATACATATTGAAACTACACCTTGCAATTTTTATATGTAAATATAGATGATTTATTCGATTTTACTATTTCTATCATCTTTTTTATTTTAAAGTAGATGGTCTATCTATTTTAAATTAAAAATTAACATTTTTAAGTGATTAATTTATTAAGATAACAATTGTTTACCCTCAAATAATTCAAGTGAGAAAATAGCAAACATATGACAACAAAATTGTTCTTCTCCTAGCTAGTTAGAAGGCTATAAAAATATAATATTGTCCGGCAATTATCTACCTTGACCGATTATATAAAATAGAAAATCTTATAATAATGCAAGGGTATAATTAGAAAGAAATTTTTTGTAGAATTTTAATCCAAACACAAGATGAGGTTAGAAGCAATGAACCAAACACTTGATTAAAAAATACACCCTGCACTACTAATCCCTGCACTACTAATCCTTGTGTTACTAATCCCTGCATTATTTATTTTTCTACCAAACGACTCCTAAATGAGAAATTTGAGGGGTATATCGGATCTATTTCTCTAATTTTTTAGATGCAAAAATAGTGGTGGAGTCAAGATTGTACTAAGGAGTAAGGGTAGTAAAATAAAGTCCAACCCGCTCAGTCGTTTAAGTTTGAGCAGGTTATTGACCCCCTCATTTGTTAGTTCAATCCATGTTAGTCCAATCCATTTTAAAATTAAAAATGATTAATATATGAGAAATTTTATCAAAATATTTTTATAAAACTCTTTTTTTAAAATTTGATGTTATATATAGCCATTCTATAAAAGATAAAAAAAATTATTAGCTACTAAAATCTTTTAAAAGAACAAATAAAATAATTAAAACTTAAAATAGGTTGGATTTTGACACTGTCCATTTTGATCCAATATCAAATTTGGGTTGGATTCGATTGGATCTTGACCCGATTGTTGTCTTGATCTATTTTGATCCGATTAGATTTGTCTCAACCATCCAATTGTCACCGTTACTAAGGTGATTTATAATATGAAAAAATAAACACAAAAACATTTAATAAGATTTTAAATGATTGAAAAAATTTGATAGTTTTCACCGTAGTGAAATTTTTTGACATTATGAAAAAAATATATGTATAACTTAAGAATCCAAAGTATATATCCAAACAATATTTTTATTGAACTAAATTTTAATTTATCTATTTTAATTAATTTAATATCTCATGCCAAACGGGTCCTACTAATCCTACATAATTATGTCTTCTTCTTCTTTCTTTTTGTTCACTCCCACAGGTGGTATCCATAGTGGAGCTTCTTCAATTAGCATATGCACATGTACTGATGTACACATCAATAAATTACTTTAAGATTATCAATTACATGTCTAAATTCAGTAAGGATTCTATTACTTTTTAATTTATTTCAGTCATACATTATATATATATATATATATAAGAGCCCGTACTAGCACGGGCTCAATATATGTTACTCTTTTTTTTAAAATTTAAGTGGCACAAATGACCTTTGGAGAGTCATCTCAATTTTTAAATATTTTAAATCGTTAACTATTGTGATTTATATTATAGTTAATGTCATTTTCAAATAATAGATGTTACTTTCTTTTTTCCAATTTTTACGGCATTGATATAATTTTGAAAGTCAACTGAATGTTTTCATGTCTTTTAAATATCTTAACTTGTTAATTTTTGTGATTTATAATTTCGTTTATGTAATTTAAAAAAAATATATGTTACTTCCTTTTTTTCTCAATTCATGTGATACTAATAGAATTTAGAAAGTCAATCGAACTTTTTAAATATTTTAAATTGCTAATTATTATTTGCAGTATCTCTTACGTAATTTTCAAATAATATATATTAATCTCTTTATCTCAGTTTATGTGTCACAAATAAAATTTCAAGAGTTAGTCAATTTTTTTTTTATGTTTTCAAAAATAATTTCAAGTTATTAGTTATTGGGATTATAGTACTTTTTACGTCATTTTTAAATAATACATATTATTTTCTTGTCCTAATTTATATGGTACCGATAGAATTCTAAAAGTTAAATAAATATAATTTTTTTAATTATTATAATTTATAATTTTTAAATATATAAAAGACTAAAAAAACAAAACAAACAAATAAAAATAAAGAAATCACAAAAAAATAACTAAAATGTTCTATAATAGTACTTAATTACCTATTTTTCTTACAAATTGACAAGGAAAGCATTAAAAGAACAAAGGATAGAAGTCCACGTGGTGGTTTCAGCGGCAACATATGTGAAGTGTTAAGCGAGAACTTGGCGGTGAGTGAAGGAGAATATGGTCAAGTCAATCTACTATCTATATTGCTGGCTTGCTGCTGCAATAAAATAACTTTTCAGCCAATAGTATTGTTTCAATCCTATGAAATTACTGAAACACCCTTAGGGTGCCAAAGCAGGCATGTTGACCTGTTGCCTGCACTTCAACTCCCTCCGAGAGATAAGAATATATAGTCATGGGATAAAAGAATAGTCCTGGTATAAAATATTGATGTCTTGTTTGGTTGACATGTTTTGAATAACTTATCCCACAATTTATACCATAGTGATGTAATAAGTTATCCCAGAACAATTAATCTCAGGATAATTAGTCTGGGATAACTAGTTTCCAACCAAACGACCTCGTAGTATAGTATAGTAAAATTATTAATATGTGAGAGTTTTAAGATCACCCACTAAACTTATTTTCTCGTGTTCCCTCCAATTCAATATGTTCGTTATATCTTTTTCCTTTTTTATTATTTAAAAAAAATGTTTTTTATGGCAATTTTTTATTTATTATATATATAGGATGTTCAACACCACAAAATGTCCTTCGCAATGACTCAGTTGATTAGGAGGATAGTTATCCAGGATCGGTTCCTCCTTGGTGTCTTCTGAATCAAGTTTGTCGCATAGAATTTGTCTTGTACAGCTCACATCCTCGATGATATGAATGTTTTTTAAGTGCGGTTTACGTCCATATTTTATACTACCTTTTTTTAAAATTTTGTTTCAAGTTAAAAGTAAATTGATATGGACGAAAGTATTATTTATCTTATTCACATTTCACTCTGGTAAATGTCAAATCAAGCTTCTTATTTTTCCAAATTGTACGTTCTAAATCTGAAAAGGAGAAATAAAGTCATGGCCTGTATTGCATCGACTGAAAAAGGCTGAATTATTTAAAGTGATTACATTAAACTTCCAGACAAGATTATTATTTGCCCAACCCTTGAATTAAATTCCCCACATGTTTTTAAATCTTTTTCATCGTAATTATTGTCCTTTTCTGAAATTAGGCGGAAAGTTAAAAGGTTTTTTCCTAAAAGTATTACTATTAGAATCGAAGAAGTATTTTTGATAAAGAAGTAGTTTGGTGTTTTGTCAATAAATTTAAAACTATTTTTAAGTAATAATTAGTATTTGATCAAACATTTAAGAATATATTTGTCTCAAAAAAAACTTTAAAAGGAAGAACTACATTTTTAAGTTTGTGAAGAACTTCTTTTCTATCAAAACTTAGATCAAATACCTAATTTTGTAATGAATAAGTATTTTTGACCTCCAAAACTCGATTGAACAAGCTATTATTAGTTTTTCCTTTCACTTTTACATTGTTAATTAAGCTCCAAAACCTTATACGTTCTTAAGCAAGCATTTCGACATGAATTAGTTAATATTTTTAAAAAGATGATATAGTATTTGAAGTTAATTAAGTTATAAAAGTGTATTTAAGTTAAAATTATGTTGAAACATAATAATGTTGAAATTTGTGATTGGAAATTTTGTTTGCTAAAACCTATTTTTAAATAAATAAATATTTCACACACCACAATTTATGTGAAAATATTTAATTAGATACGAAATAATGATAAATTATTTCCCTTTTTGAATTTTGCAGTTGAAAATGGTTTGCCACCTTATATATATATATTTTCTTTTAATTTATTTATTTTCAAAACTAGTTTTCCCCTTTCATGAAAAGTTATTGTCACGACCCGAGCCTACACCCTAGACGTGGCCGGCACTCGAGAACCATTGCTGGTCCCCAAGCGAACTCTCATCATGGCTGACTACAAGCGGAAGACTAACTCAAGCATACAAAGCTTAAAACTGAATAAAAATTCATGAAACTGAAATACAAAGCTTTAACTCAAATGAAAAACTCTGAATAAAAATAAATTATTCAACTCGCCATAAAATAGGCAACTTAAGTCTTTAAAACATTTACACTCTTTGGATCATTGTTACCCATTGTATTGTATTGTATCGTATCGTATCGTTACTATACCTACAATGTTTGTTTTGATTGTTACTTAAAATGTATTGTATTGTATTGTATTGTTAAATTTCGTTGTTACGTAACAATGGAAATCCCTATTTTATGGAACAACCGATTTGGTGTGTTTCCATTATTACTTAATTTATTTTTCCAATTATATCTTTACATAACATTTCAAAATACTATTTTACCCTTTACCTTATATTATTTAATTCTAGGCAAACCTCCTACCCTAGAATAATTAAGGATATTTTAGTAAATTTATAAATTACAATACAATACGATACAATCAAACCAAACAATTAAAATGTTATTAAACAATAACAAGCAATACTCTAGCCAAACATTGTATCTACCATACGGTAGAGTACAATACAATACAATACATTATGAAACAATGGGTAACAATGATCCAAACAGAGTGTTAACAAAATAAATGAACAGACTTCTGAAACTCTACTGTCTATCTATAAATCCTCAAAATGACAAAGATGGAAGTCGGGACAAGACCCACGATATCCTAACAACTGATATAACTGAAAGTACAAGTGGAACCCTCCGGAAGCAAGGAGGCTTACCATAGCTAACTCAAACTGCATGTGTATGGTATCAACGAAGCACCTGTTGATGACCCTAAATACCTGTATCTGCATCATGAAACGATGCAGGCCAAATGGCTCAGTATATGGAATGTACGAGCATGTAAGGGGAATTCTAAAGCATAATATAAGCTTGAACTTGATAAAAAGGAAACATACTTACCTTTTCTCAACTTACTCAACTAAACTCAACTCAAGAATAAGATACTCAACTCAAAGATAAGATATTCAACTCAGTATAATAAGATACTTGACTCTGGAACCCTACTCTGGATACTCAACTCAATATAAAGCAACAAGAAGAGATGCAATATATGGAAAACTTTTAAAATAGTAGAAACCAACTCAATGTATTTAAGAATACAAAATACTTAGTTTGTATGCAAGGATACAATATAAACTATATTTGTATATGAAAATACAAGTAAACTCTTTGTATATAAAAATACAAATATCTCTGTGGGAGTTTCTCTAACCGACAACTATCACTATGAGTTATGTGATAATACAACGTCTTGCCCACGCTGCCAGAACTGTCCTATACTTTGCTAGATTATAAGACCTACTCACTAAGTGGATCCACTAGTCTATGCTAAAAAGCATTGAGGAATCATCTAAAAAGTATGACCCTTTCTACCAACGTTGGCCACATGGTTTATGGGGGCTTTGAGTTATCTCAATTCTCCTCATATCAGTGCTCAATACTACTCCCAAAATATACTAGCTCATATGTTTAAAAACATAACTCTTTCTGTGGCTTGAGATAATTACTCAAAAATCTTTCTTTTAGAAAGATGATACTCAAATTACTCAAAACTCTTTTGGAAATCTCAGTTTCCTCTTACCTTAAATGTGAAAACATTTATTCTTGGGAATACTTAGTTCCCATATATATATATATATATATATATATATATATATCATTTTAAAGAAAATGAACTCAACTCTGCTCTTTCTCAAAAATATTTCAAAATCATATTATAATATGATCATTGATGACTCGAGAAGTCATACTGCATAAACATTGATGGTATATCTAGATACCATACTACTCATACATTGATGACATACTCGATTGTCATACTAATCATGTTTTAGAAAACTCTTTTCTCAAAACTCATCTTTACTTTCTCTAAACTCAGTTTAAGAACTCAAGTTTTGGCTTTACAAAGCTTTTTAAAATTTATAACTCAGATCATAGGTTTCATGTGGAATTATGGACATGAATGACTCAACTTAGGGATCTTAATAGAAATAAAGAACCTCAATACTCAAAACTCAATGATACTACTCATCTATAGATTGCTCGACTCATAGGGTTCATGTAGAATTATGGGCATGAACAACTCAACTCAAGGGCTTCATATGTAACATGTAGTAGTCCCATCAGTAGGAATATAATCTCAAAAGGATTAGGAACTCAATGCTTAAAGACTTAAAAACTCAAAGATGTTATTCCTCTCAAAGATACTCAACTGATGGAGTTCATTCGGAATTTATGGGCATGAATGACTCGACTCAAGGGTCTAAATAACAATATGGAACTCAGGTATACGACTCTTCTCATTCTCATACTTACTTCCTCAAAACTCAATAATTAGGAATAGTATTTTTAAAAGAACCATGAACTCAAGAACTCAAATCAACTTATCTCAAGAATACTCAAATCTAGGGGTAGAATCCTAGATTTCTCTTTTACTGATTTGAAAGAAAATGTAGGGCGTGAGGACGAACTAGTCCAACACTATGATAGCCTTACATACTTGAAAAAAAACAAGGTTCTTGAAGAATCTTGAATAATCTTGAAGAACAACTTGATTAGAAGCCTTGAAATCCTAGCTTGAAGGTAAACAATCAAGAAAATCTTTCTTGAGATTCTTAAATTAGTTTTTTGAAATCTCTATGGCTAAGATTTATGATTTTCATTAGTGATTCATAATTGTATGGAGAAATTTGAGTTGAAAAGAATGGATTTCTTGGAGAAAGACTTACCTTGAAGAAGAATCTTGAAAAAGATTGAAAGAATCTTGAATGGAGTCTTCTACTTTGATTTTTCCTTAGTGTTTTGCCCTAGGGTTTAAGAGAGAAGAGAATGATGGATTAAAAGATGAAAATCTGATTCTTTTAAGCCTTTTATTAGTTAAGATATTCATTTAGGGTTTTCTTGGAGGTAAAAAAACAAAAACAACCCTTTTTAATGTTTTCCCGTCGGCTAAATTCATAACAACACTGTATAGGTTACTATAATAGTCATAACGTTTTACTCAGAAATTGGATGGACGCGAAATTGGTGGCGTTGGAAAGTAGATTCAAACACCTTTAATTGGATAGGTTATGGCTCACGTAACTTTTTATATTCTAAGAGATATGGTCGTTTGAAGTTGACCCAAGTAGAATCTTACATCAAAACTTAATCGATAAGGAAACTTCAAGAACACTTATCAAGAACTCGTCAAGAACTTAAATCCTTAAATTTCAAGAACAAAATGACGTTGAATAAATCATGATTGGCGTGTGGGTGAACGAACCCAATACTATGGAAGCTTACATACCTCTTAGGGATTAAACCCATGGAGAAAATCCGCAACAAAACGCAAGACTCTCGACGAACGTTTTGATCCTACCCTTTTTTCTCCTCTTTTCTCTTTTTTTCTCTTCTTGAACTCTCAACTAAAACCCTAGGCATATATTAGGATTATAAAAATGAACCTAATAGGATTAGACCCTTAAAACCATACTAAAAATGAATTAAATCTGATTTGGTAAGGAAAAGACCAAAATACCCCTTACTAATTTCGGGTAACTTTCCTTAACTGGACAACTTAACTTCAAAAGGGCATATCTCACTCATACGAACTCGAAACTTAGCAAACTCGACGGAGTTGGAAAGATAATTCAAAAACCTTTCATTAGCTATCTTGTAGCCCACCTAACTCATCATGTATTGAGAGTTATGGTCGTTTCAAGTTGACCCAAAACTCATAACTTAAGCATAACTCAAGGTGCTACATCTAGTGACCCGACCTTAATACTTAAGAAATTTTAAATTCCTTAGTAAAATCCTACTCACAACGAAGGATGGTTCGAGTCTTAGTTCAAAAATTTTCTGGGTTTTTACAGTTGTGACTTTCTTGAAAAGTTGTGACTTTTATGAAGAGTTATGACTTTTATGAAATGTTGTGAAATTTCTGAAGGGTTATATCTTTTCCAAAGAGTTGTGACCTTTCTGATAAGGCACAATAAACATTTGTTCACACTACCCTTTGTTGTCTATAAATAGAGGGATTTCCCAACGATTTATCATTTCACCAACGATTATTTATTTATTCAAAAATTTAATATCTCAGGTTGATGTTCATTTGATTTCCCAAAAATATCAAATAGTAACACTTCCTGGAATCAAAATGATAAATTATAAAATTATTAATATTCGTTACTATGTAATCTTGTATATAAGATAATATAATGTTTTAATTAGTTTTAATGACTGATAGGTTTCAAGTATTATTTTTATAAATTACGTGACATTAAATTCCAGTGCTAGGCGCGAATAATTTTTCTAGTATAAGAAAAAAGTAAAATCACCTTTTAAAAAGGGAGTAAAAAGTTGAAAAAGATTCGTTATACAAAGATATATATAGAAACATAAAGTATGACGGATGATATTTACATATCATTTACGATAGTGAAGGGATATATTTGGCCTTTTCCCCAATTCTAAAATTGAGTCATTTCTCATTTTATAAAAAGTTAAATTCCATTTTTTGGGTCAGAGAGAAAAAAGATAATGCAATTTCATGGATTATTATTTTTCATGCATATATATATATATACACACACTTCTTTTTGAAAATAGAAGTAATAACTTTTGATAGTACTACAGGTACAAATTTTATCACTTTATTACTTAAACTAAATATGACAATTGACTACTCTGGAGCCCACCGGCTCATAGGACGTTTAGATCGTCTCTGACCTTATTCTATTTTACTCTTCATTCTCTATATTTGGAAAGTAAAATAGAGAATGTCTTCTTCAATCACTCTCTATTTTACCCTCTACTCTCCAATTATAGAAAATTGAATAGTAGTTCTTTAAATTTGGAGAACTACTATTCATACTCTCTATTGTCTGAAAAAAATAGAGAACTCTATATTTGGAGAGTAAAATAGAGTGTAGGATTGGAGATGCCCTTAGAACCACTTCAAATCTTAGCATTTTATTAGATAAGATGAAGTTTTTTTAACTTATGTCTTAGATATTATATTCAGAGAAAACAAAAGTTAAAGATATTTTAGTTTATAAAGTCGTATTTTACTATATATTAGAAGAGTCTAGGATTTACTACCATTGTTCCAATAAAATCATTACACATGTCTAATACTTACTATATAAAATATATAAGTGGGCCCCACCATAATAATAATAATAATTATTATTATTATTATTATTATTATATATAATCAGTTCAAAAACCTGATGCATGGGATCCACACACCTCTTGTTGGTCATGTGATGTGAAAATGGGTAGGTGGGGAGGCCTCTTGTTGGTCATGTGATGTGAAAATGGTGGTAGGTGGGGAGGCCCGTAGAGATATTGTTTTTAAAATAAAATGGTGTTTCCTGATTAGGCACACCATTTAAAAATGAAACTACTTATTTCTAAAAAAAAATATTTATTTAGGTTTCTTAATATGGTGATCGATACTTACAAAAGAAAAAAATTATTTTGCTACAAGAGATAATCGTTACGAAATTGAATAAAACATAGAGGAGAAGTAAGTTTCAAACACGATACTAAATAAAACATAAAAGTGTGATTCATAATCTCAAATAAAACTTTGCAATCATTTTACATGACTTTTTACGATCTGTAAATGTCATTTAGACAATTGAGGGTTAAAATAATAAATTTTTAAGTAAAACGAATCAAGGTAGTTTATAATTGAGATATATTTAAATTAAGGGTAAAAAACTTAAGTATATAAATTAAGTACCTTAATAACCACATAGCAATAGTTTGTTTTTTCAACAAAATAACAATAATTTTTTTTCAAAAATAGGAATTAATTTTTTTTATAAAAAGTACCGTTTAAATAATCAGCCACGATTTTCTCCAATTCTTTTCCATTTCACGATTTACTCAGATTGGTTATATATTCTCTCTCATAAAAAAAGTTTTTAAACCAAACTAAAACTCTCTTTCTCCCCATTGCTCAATTGTTCAATTATGGATACGAATAGTTTTTCAATTCTAATTCAACACGACGGACGATGCGACAGGTATATTTTTTGTGATCGTCATCTTGTAATCTTGTTATATGTTTTTGTGTTAAAAAAGAAAATTGGGTGTTTAGTTGTTTAATTTTACTTCGAAATCTTGTTATATTAGGATTGAATATGATGGTGCATTTAAGATCGTTCCTTTAAAAAATCACTTTTATGGGTTGAGTTGTATAATTGATAGTGTATATTACGTTGTTGTTAAATACCAAATCTGTGATTATTTTTTTTGGTATTTGATGTGGTTTAATATGTGGGGTTTTTTTTTGCTACATATTAGGTCTAATTGATAGTTTAGTTGGTGTAGGTCATTTGGTGTTGGTATTGTATATTATGTTTGTAATACTAACCCGAATTCGTTGATTTTTTTGGTGTAATTGTTATATTTTAGTTCGTCTATAAACCACAACTTTCGTGATAAATTTTGGGTACATCTATTGGTGTGCTTGATAGTGCGTTTTTGGTTGTATATAGACAACATAATTGCTGATATTTTTTAATATGTAGGGTTTCTTGGTACATATTAAGTCTAATTGATAGTTTAATTGGTGTAGGTCATTTGATGTAGTTGGTATTGTATATTATGTTTGTAATAAGAATCAGAATTCATTGAATTTTTTTATGTAATTGTTATATTTTAGTTCGTATATAAACCACAACTTTCATGATAATTTTTGGATACATCTATTGCTATGGTTGATAGTGTGTTTTGGGTTGTTTATAGACAACAAATTACTGATATCTTTTTGGTAAATGATTTGGTGAAAATGATGGTCTATTTTAATTCGTATCTAAACTTTAAATTTCGTTAATAATTTTTGGTAGAATATTAGGTGTAATTGATAGTTTACTTGGTGTAGATGATTTGGTGTAATTGATAGTGTATATTATGTTTTTAATAAACATCATAAATCGTGAGTTTTAGGCCATATATAAACACCAAATTTCGTGATACTTTTTGGGTACATATATGGGTGTAGTTGATAGTGTCTTTTGGGATGTTTATAGACAAAAAATTGAATAATTATTAAATTGGTTAAAATACTTATTGTATTGTTTTGTGTTGGTATACTTCATACCCAAACAATAAAAATATCAGAAAACTAATTTCGTTCGTAAAACCATTTTGTATACCAACATGATTACAATTTTTATATAGATAAAATCATTATATATACCAATCTGTGTAATTTGATTACTGTGAAAGTAGCATTCTTATTATGTATGTATTGCTTAATTTCTTATATATTTTAATTTGTATCATGTTATAGATGTAATACTTATTTAATAATTTCGCTAATTATTTTTTAATCTAACAGTCAAGTACGTGAATTACAATATTGAAGGAGTGATATATGACGTGAACACCAAATAATGATCGTAAGAAGGGACTCAACGAAGGAAAATGCAAGAGAAGGAAGTCACTTTTAGTATATGTGGTACACCGGGCATTACAAGAAGACTTGCCCCAAATTTGCGCATCAGGCTTAATAGTAGTGTTTTTTTTTTTTTTACTTAAAACATTATGCAATTGAAACTTTTAGGTTTATGTTAATAAAATGAATCGTATTATTGGTGTATTGAATGATACAACATTCTTGTTTGCATGTTTTTAATATTAACTTGTCTTTTTATGCACAAATTTATATACGTAAATGGTTATGAAATAATTATAAATTTTAATCAATGAAAGCTGTGATTTTTATAATATTATGTAAGACTTAACATCAAAGTTATACGAAATCTATATAATATGCAAGTTTTTAATTTCTTTATTAAATTTTCTAGATTCTTATGGTTATTTAAGTCATACCATAACAAATTAATATATTTTGTCAAAAAAATAACGTAGATAACTTTCAAAATTTCAGAAAAAATAATACTCCCTCCGTCCCATTTTATATGATGTACTTTGATTTGACACAAACTTTAAGAAAAATGAAAAGACTCTACAATGTTCCGAAAATACCCTTATTAATAAGTCTAATTTGTTAAATAAAAAAAATACTATATCTGACTTTGAATAGAAAAGTTTATGACTTTTCTCTCTCTCATAAGTTAATGTCACATCAGTCATTAATGTAAATCCAAAATAGTCCAATTCAAGAAGGGTAAAATAGGGATAATGTCATTAAATATTTACCAAATAAGGAAATGTGTCATTCTTTTTGGGACTAACCAAAAAGGAAAGTGAGTCATATAAATTGGGACAGAGGGAGTAATTAATTTGGTCATAATAAAGGAAAACGATATTTGTATGAAAACAATATTAAAGAGGTGAGAGAAGGCTACAATTAATGATTTGATTTGATTGAATAAAAAAATAAGACAGAGAAAAATCAATATATGAGCAAAAAAATAATAATATAAAAGAGTACAGCTATGACTGAAAAGTCAAAAAGTAAACAATAATTATCAATCCCGTAAATTTAGCACATAACCCACCAAAAAAATAAAATAAACCGGATAGTAATATATTTTTTAAAAAATAAAAAATTCAATATATAGGCAAAAAAAAATAATATAAAAGAGTTTAATTATGGCTGGAAACTAAAAAGTAAACAGTAATTATCAATCCCATAAATTTAGCACATAATCCCCTCAAAAAAGAAATAAATCGAAAAATAAAATATATAAATTAAAAAAACAAAATTAAATATTTTGTCATGTTTGTAATTAAAAACCTAACTTTGTAAATAAAAAGAAGTATATACATATATTGTTAATTAAGTTCTTAAATAGTATATTCTTGTAATTTTTCCTTAAATTAAATATAGAGGTGATGCAAAATTATAGAGAAAACTAAAATAATTGGCGATACCCTTATTAATTGTATATTTAAATAAAATAATTGGATCAGTACTTGAGAAAAAAATACAAAATTAGCTGGATATTCCATAATAAATACATGATTGATGAAAAAAAAAATGTTATTTGAGTTTAGAAAACATAGGACATTTAGGACCACCTCAATTTTTATAAATCTTATTTCTCTAATTTCGATCGGATAAAATAAAAGTTTTTTAACTCATATCTTGCGGAATAGATATTATATTCCGACCAAGGAGAAGTTAAAAGATATTTTAGTTCATAAAGTTTCATTAAAAAAAAGAGTCAGTAAAACTATAAATTACTAATTAGAGAAATAAAAATGAAAATTTAGCCTAAAATAGGAATAATCTGTGCAAAAACTTGATGCATGGGATCCACTTGAAAAATGGGGGTAGGTGGAGAGGCCTTAGAGATATTGGTAGAAAGGTTCCTTTCAAAATAAGTTGTATTTTTGGATTAGTCATATTTTTTAACAAAGAAATTACTTATTTTTAAAAATAAATAAGGAGTATTTTTACTAATTTACGTGTAATCAAAGAAAATTAAAATAATGGTTGTTGATCTTATAAACAAGAGTAAGAATCTATTTGAATTGATTTATTTTAAATATTTTAAAACTAAAATAATTTTAAATAGGTTTGAGTAGAATAAAAAGTGTTTGTAGACACTTATATTTCAATCAAATAAAAATAAATCATAAATTAAAATTTCTAATTTATGGCTTTTAACTTTAAGCGATTAGTCAAACCCAATCCAAACAGGCTCTTAACTTTAAAAGAATAATATCGATTTCTTCTTAAAACTCTGAAAACTACTATAATTTTTAAGGTGAAAAGAAAAGTAAGAAATCCACTTATTTTAAAACTAGGTGAATATTTGACTAATTAATACATGATGCAGAATCAAGACCAAAATGGGAAGCAGTCTCAAGAACTCAGAAAGTAGAACAGATCAGTGCTACCCCAATTTTGTTGCATTACTCAATTTCAAAAGTCCTATCTCGCTGTCTCTTCTTGTGCATTTGTATTTTAAAATGTATCTAATACTTGATATTCATATATCTGATTTGAAATCTAAAGAAATAGGAAATTATTAATCAGTTGTGAAGTAGTAGTAATATTTGTGTTATAAGATAGTTTTTCTATAAAATTTTAACTGTTAATTAAAATGAGAATTGACATAAAATTAAATAGAAGACAACCATTTATTTATTTATTTCATACATAGCATTAACAACTGGCAAGGCTAGTAATCAGCTGATACATTTTAACCGAAACATAATCAAACACACACATTAATACTAATTAAACATAAAATTCGGTACCATAGCCACCAACTCATGAGGACTTAACAATCCTCAAGCTTGATCTCCACACTTTCAATGGATACGCCTTCACCACCAACTTTTGGAACCAAAGTTACCGCAATAGTATCTTCATCTTCCAATCCAAT
>NC_064291.1:44504313-44520171 GCF_019186545.1 Solanum stenotomum
CATATCTCATATATATATATATATATATATATATATATATATATATATATATTAAAGGGAATCCTGGTTTGTGGTGACGCCAGGATTCCCTTTTAATTTATTTATTTTCAAAATTAGTTTTCCCCTTTCATGAAAAGTTGTGACTTTTATGAAGAAATGTGACTTTTATGAATAAGGTTGTGAAAGTTCTGAAGGGTTATAACTTTTCCAAAGAGTTGGTACCTTTCCGATAAGGCACAATAAGTATTTGTTCACACTGCCTTTTGTTATCTATAAATAGAGGGATTTCCCAACGATTTATCATTTTACCAATGATTATTTATTTATTCAAAAATTCAATATCTCAGGTTGATATTCATCTGATTTTTCAAAAATATCAAATAGTAACACTTTCCGGAAGCAAAAGGATAAATTATAAAATTATTAATGTTCGTTACTACGTAATCTTGTATGTAAGATAATATAATGTTTTAGTTTTAATGGCTGATAGATTTCAAGTATTATTTTATAAATTACGTGACATTAAATTCCAGCGCTAGGCACGGATAATTATTCTAGTATAAGAAAAAGTAAAATCACCTTTAAAAAAGGGAGTAAAAAGTAGAAAAAGATTCGTTATACAAAGATATATATAGAAACACAAAGTATGACGAATGATATTTGCATATCATTTACGATAGTACAGGGATATATTTGGTCTTTTACCCGATTCTAAAATTGAGTCATTTCTCATTTTATAAAAAGTTAAATTCCATTTTTTGGGTCAGAGAGAACAAAGATAATGCAATTTCATGGAGCATTATTTTTCATATATATATATACTTCTTTTTGAAAATAGAAGTAATAACTTTTGATAGTACTAGGTACAAACTTTATCACTTTATTACTTGAACTAAATATGACAATTGACTACTCTGGTGCACACCGGCTCATGGGACGTTTAGGACCACCTCAAATCTTAGCATTTTATTAGATAAGATAAAGTTTTTTTAACTTATGTCTTGCGAGGTAGATATTATATTAAGAGAAAACAAAAGTTAAAGATATTTAGTTTATAAAGTCTGAGTATTTAAATAAGAAGACTGAGTAAACCAATAAATTACTAATTTGAGAAATAAAAATGAAACTATAGCCTAAGTTGGAATTATCAGTTCAAAAACCTGATGCATGGGATCCACACACCTCTTGTCGGTCAAATAAAAATAAATCAAAAATCATAAATTAAGATTTCTAATTTGTGGTTTTTAACTGTAAGCTATTAGGCAATGGGGAAATTGTATAAAATAGCAAATTATTAATTCAAATTAAATGTTATAACCACAGTTAAATTTAATTGTAACTCGTAGCAAACAATTGTCATTTGCCTCTCTCCCTAGGTTGCTCGCTCGCCACACTCGCCAGTCTCTCCCTCTCCTCTCTCGCTTTTATACAAACACAAATCTATAAAATGTGTTTTGGTTTGTATAAAGCGAGAGAAAACTATATATATAAATATGAATACATATATTTCATCCTATACACTTATAATTATACAAATACAGATTTTCTCTGCCCAGTTCTCTTTTGCGTTTCTCTCTTTCTCACTTTATACAAACACAGATTATACAAATTACAATGTATAATTTGTGTTGTATAAAGTGAGAGAGAGAGATTTTATATACAAATGTTTTATTTCAATTCAATTGTATACAAATTCAAATTTTATGCAGATATACAAACACATAAAATTGAATTGAGACGCTGTCAGCGATTTATACAAACGAGAGGTTGCCAACGATTTATACAAATGGCCTATCAGCGAAATTATACAAATTTGAAGCTCCTGTCAACGAGTTATACAATCTAATACTCCATAGCAAATTTTAGCGCAATTATACAAACTATAGTTATAACATACAAATATGATTTTTATGTTTGATATATGTGAAAGTTGATCTAACAAACCCAATCCAAACATGCTCTTATTAACTTAGGAGTCGTTTAATTGGGAACAAGTTATCTCAGGAATAGTTATCGTGGGATTAGTTATCATGTGATAACTTATCCCATCACTATGGTATAAACGGTGATATAAGTTATCCCAAACATAGCAACCAAACAAGAAACACATTTTTTATTCTATCACTATTTTCTTATCCCATCACTATTTATTTTTTTCCCTCACACCAAACGACCCATATCGATTTCTTCTTAAAACTTTGAAATACAAAGGAGAAAAAAAGTAAGAAGACCACTTATTTTTAAAACTAGGTGAATATTTGACTATTTAAAAACATGATGCAGAATTAAGAGCAAAATGGGAGGCAAACTCAAGAACTCAGAAAGTAGAACTGATCAGTGCTACCCCAGTTTTGTTGCATTACTCGATTTCGAAAGTCTTTATCTCGTCTAAAGAAATGATGTATTTGACTCAAAAATAATACTTATAAAATTATTAATCAGTTGTGAAGTAGTAGTAATATTTGTGTTGTAAGATAGTTTTTCTATAAAATTTTAACTGTTAATTAAAGTGAGAATTGACATAAAATTAAATGGAAGACAACCATTTATTTATTTATTTCATACATAGCATTAACAACTGGCAACGCTAGTAATCAGCTATCCAGCTGATACATTTTAACAGAAACATAACCAAACACACACATTAATACTAATTAAACATAAAATTTGGTACCATAGCCACCAACTCATGAGGACTTAACAATCTTCAAGCTTGATCTCCGCACTTTCAATGGATACACCTTCACCACCTACTTTTGGAACCAAAGTTACCGCAATAGTATCTTCATCTTCCAATCCAATATCCTCCAACAGTTCTGTTATCGCCAGCGTGAAAGTAACACTCGTAACATGATTAGTATTATTTCCATGAACATGAGGCAAGCTAGTATAACTCCCCGCAAACTCCGCCTTATCAAGCTCATCCGCATTCACAGTCTTGTCAACGTTCAGGAACACATCGAACCTTACATACTGAGTATCATCATAGGCTATTTTGTTGAATGTCAGTATCTCCTCTTGCTCATTTTTCTCCTGTGTAGTCCTTGACGAAGCTGGTCTGGTGATAGAGAACGAAATCGCACGGTCCAGCTTCGCTAGTGGGAACACCTTGGTGACTGGTGCAATTGACGCTGTATTCACTTTTCCTGCTGTAGTTTTTCTGATTGGTTTAAAATTACGCCATGGAGTTGGCATTGGAGCGTAACCGAATCCCATTTTTTTACTGTCCAAACAGTCACGGACTTTCACACGGTAAGGGTTGCGATTTTCATCGTAGAAAAAGAATTCTGAGTTCAACCAATCTTTATTTGATAGATCCCTTCTTTTCCCGCCAATTAATTTCCATTCATCCCACATCCGGTCCACATTTGCGTGGTGACAGTAAAAAATCGGGTCTAAACCGGCTGAATAGAAATTACCCATGTTTTCACCGTTTTTTTGTCTAGGACTATCACCAGTCCAGATATGGACCGGGGTATGAGGGATGTTCTCAATAGTACCCATTCCCGGACTTGGTTTAGTCCCCAGAGGGTAAGCAGCACCGAAGAATTGGGACGGACAAGGAGCATTAGTCACCATTTGACGGTACATTAGTGTTAAATTATTAGTCATTATCTGGAGCTGAGGTGTGTCAACTTCCTTACCAAAATGACCAAGATCAATAATAGTTCCATTGCGATGGTTTTGGTTACGTTTGTCATCGTAAAGAGATGACCCCTCACGATCAAACATGGGAGGTATACGCATACCTTTTGGATGATCCCAATTCCAATATGGTAAAGCAAAAGTTGGATCATTAATAAGTGATCCCAAAATTCTTTCGTAGAAGTACAAGTACCATCTATGAAACGGAAAGAAAAGCCACGAGAAATGAACTTGCAACTCTTTACCACCAACTTTATAAGCACCGTTACAATAAGCACAATGAATATTAGCTTGTTGTTTAAACCCAAGAGGGTCAAAAGAGTCTTTATCAAGTTCCCTCATTCGACTCGTAGCCAATTGATACTTGGCTACATACTCCTCATCCGCCGCATGAGCAGGGGGGCGGATGCGGAGTTTAGTCATAGGAGGGAACTTGTAGTACGGAACGCTATCGATATCATCGGGTACAGGAGGGCAACAACTGTATGACACATCAACACCTTCTTTTACATGGGCAACACCACAAGATTTTAGATCAGGAGGTGGTATAGGAGAAGCAGAGGCTAATGGTGCAAGATTAGCAGCACCATAAAGACCTCCTAGCCCTAAAAGAACATTTCGCCTATCAACAGCGTCAAGGTTTTTGTCATGCTCGCCAACATTATTGTTGGCGTTGCATGAAACCTTGAAACTTTGATTACGCCTTCCGTGGAGGAAAAGTTGAGAGGGTTTTGATAAGAAAGATGAGTTGTTGGTGGTGAAGGAAGAAGAGAGGGATTTGTTGGTGCATAATGGAAGAGTAGTAGTACTAGAAGAAGACATTGTGTTGTGATGAGTGATTTTTTGTTAGAAGAGTTGCAACTTCATTTATACACAAAATGGTGAAGGTATATGTAGCACAAAACGTGTAACACGTTGGTGATAATTGTAGATCTTATCTTGGAGTAATTACTCACTCTCTATAGTGGGAAATATTGATCCTCAAGTTCAAATAAACTTTATTGACTTTGAAAAATTTAGCCATCCTTTGTTCATAGATTTTAAATATTTTTGAAAAAATTAAATGTGAGTGAAGTTTGGATTGAAGTTTAGAAGTTTCGCCATAATATTTTGAAACATATTTCACCTTATTCAAAAGAAAATATGAAAGATGATTTATCTCCATAAGTACTAAAAACTATATAAAAAATACTCATAAGTTTGGTACAAAAATTATCATTTTTATAATAAACAGGATAATACATTTATCCGAAAATCATAACACAATATTTTAACATAGCTACTAATAACACAATTACAATTAATTACAAAGATTCAACTGGTAAAAAAAAGAAAATAAAATAATAATAATAATAATAATAATAATAATTGCATATTGTACGGACAATTTTTAATGGCTAGCATGTAAATAAATTAGATTAGGAATGTGTTTAATGAGGAGGAATGGTAGATAGAATAAGTTGGTCATAAATAGATTGATTTTTTTTTTATAAAATACAAAACTTTGGGATAAGTTTTAAAACTCGACTATTATTTTTTGGCCTAAAAATTATACTTTTATAAATTTTAAATTTTTTATCAAAACTATTTTCTAAAACTAGACAATAAAATTTACCAATTAAATTTTACTAAAAAAAAATTAAAAATACTTGCAATATGTCACGGACAAGGGAGATTAAGGCCACAAAAGCCAAACATAAAAGTGCATAGAAGCAATAAGAAAAGATCATCACATTATTTCTGACCCCAATGAAGGATATTATAGTCCATACCATGCTGATTTTATTATACCTGACCTAGAGATTTAAGATCTCGATTTGCGGACTATGTTGGATTAAAATTATACTCCCTCTGTTTCTTTTTATATGTCATCCTTTTTTATGAATAGTTGGTCCATAATATTTGTCATTTCATAAAATCAATGCATAAAGTACCATATTGTTCCTTTTTTAGCCTTGTGAGTTACATTTGACCAACTTAGAAAAATTAAGTAAATAATTCATGTTCATTGGTTAAATTAATTAATCAAAATAAATTAATTCATATTCATTGATTGAAAACTTGAGTTCCAAAAAAAGTAAATAAGGGTAGAAGGGTAAAGTTACATCATTTCTTAATGCAAGTGCAAAGTAAAAAGATGACATATAAAAAAGGACGGAGGGAGTATTTTTGTCATGCCCCGAGCTACCCCCGAGACGCGGACACGGGACCTAGGACCACAAGTGATCCCAAGCTAACCCTGATGGCATGATCATGACCATACTAAAGATAATAAACTGATGCGGAAGCTAAATCATAAATAAAATGAAAAGATGGGGAATACCCATATACTATAACTGAGATATATGAAAACTGATGAATTTAATACAAAGAAGATATTAACTCAATACTAAGCTAAATCTAACTATGTCTGAAAATAGCCTCTAACTAACTAGAAATATTGGGACAGGCCCTAGCTAAGTCTAGCAAAACTGAAACTAAAGGACTAAAAGCGATAAAGATAAACATGTCACTAGTCTTCGAAGAATGAAAACTCACCACTGATTCTGCTGAACTGGAGATCGGAAACCGATCTAAGCGTGATCTGGATGCTGAGAACTACATCACGAGAAGATGTAGCGCACGTATGCATCAGTACTTGAAAGGTACTGAGCATGTAGGATAGAGTAAAGCTGAAATAAATATATAACTGAACAACGCAAATAAGCAATGATATAATCTGAACATGATATAGATACTGAAAATAACAAGTACTGAGCTAACTGATGCAATGACCAAATTTATAACATGCTGAGACTGAATACTGACTGTGCTGAAATATGGTCAATGCAATAGAGTTTGACTGAACTGTGGGAGCTACTAATAACCGACAATAAAATCACATGAGCTAAATGTGGAGTCCGATGTATATGCCCCATCGAGAGGACCCAATATACCCTGCCAAAGGTATAGAGGCATACTGGCGTGATCACTAAACTAATGTTACCCACAGAGGGGACTTACACCTACGTGGCTCATAGTTCTAGGACTATATGGGTACGTTGAATCCTAGTTCAACTCGGTATTATGCTACTCCCAATGAATTAAGTGGTTAACTGGTTATGACTGAATTTCTATAAATACTGAATATAGATTCTCATACTTGAAAACTCCTTCTTAGAAAACAATTCAAAATCATATTATACTATGATCATTGATGACTTAGGAAGTCATACTGCATTAACATTGATGGTATATCTAAATACCATATTGTTCATACATTGATGACCTACTCGATTGTCATACTAATCATGTTTTAGAAGTTCTTTCTCCAAACTCATCTTAACTTTCTCAAAAACTCAATTTAAAACTCAAGTGTTGTCAAAAGAAAAGTTTCTCAAGATTTATAACTCAAAATAGGGTTTATGCTGAAATATACTAATAAATATGGCGTTCAAAACAGGAACATGTATATCTGAATAACTGAAATATCTAACCTAGCATGAGTAATTCAAGAACTAAAGAAATACATAACTAGGGCTCTGAAATTCATGCAATAAACTGAGTACAAGCATGATAATCTGATTTGGAACATTTAAATAACTAATTCATGATGATCTGTTGAAATTCTAGAAACCCTAGGTCTGTTCATAATCATGGAGTCAAGAATCTGACTGAATTCTAGGGACCTAATGGGTGAAAGGAACCCACTAATGAAATTCCACATACCTGGTGACGAATTCCACGGAGAAATCTTTTGATTTCGGGGCTGGAACTTATGGAATCTTGTTGCGTTCTTGAATTAGGGTTCTTGACCTTTTCTCCTCTCTTGCTTCTAATTTTCTAAGTTTTGATTAATGATTTGACTTAGGTAAGTTCTATTTATGTTCCTAGGCTTAAACTGACTAAAACCTCATGATTTAGGGTCTAAACGACGTATCTTAGGGGTCTAACGAAATAGAAAAATAC
The DNA here is from genome assembly GCF_019186545.1 of Solanum stenotomum. Taxonomy (NCBI): domain Eukaryota; kingdom Viridiplantae; phylum Streptophyta; class Magnoliopsida; order Solanales; family Solanaceae; genus Solanum; species Solanum stenotomum. The sequence continues at coordinate 44,511,907 of NC_064291.1, forward strand.
CAAAAGACCCCTAACTTAATTGCTATCGGAGTGACCGACGGACTGGACCTACAGGTCGTAGGTCAATCGACGGTCCGTAGGTTGGGGTCGTCGGTCAAGTCTGCCTGACAGGGCTTCACTAAAACGAGCATAATTTTTTACTCGGAGGTCAGATTTTAGCAAACTTGGTGGCGTTGGAAAGAGAATTAAATTATCTATCATATCATTGGCCATGGGACACATAATTCCTTTTGTGCTAAAAGTTATGACCATTTGAAGTTGACCCAATCAACAATTTTCATCTAACTGCTGTTGACTCTCACCTATAGACCGTAGATTGAACGACGGTCTGTGCTGGTCAACCGTAGTTCGTGTCAGAGGCTGGGTAAAAGAGTCTTGATCCACGGACACAGACCACGTACTGTGGTCTGACCTACGGACCGTGGGTCTGTGCATGGATCGAGACTTAGATGATTTTCTGAGTTGGATTGGGGAGGGGTTGCAGTGGTGAACCACGGACCACCAGCACGGGCCGTGGTCTAACCTACGGTCCGTGGATGGCGACCGCAAGTTGCACCTCCAACATCTCAAAATCTGCATTTTGGTCTGTTTCGAATACGGGGTGTTACAATTTTGTTTATCTGAAGATATAGGTTTAGTATGGAATAAATTTATATCTTCAATCAAATATAATTTAATTTTAATTTCAAATTTAGTCATGAAATGCATTACCTTCTCTCGCCTAGTATAGCTAGATTCTTCTTTTAAATGGAAAAATAAATAAATTCGTTCCATTGATAGAATGCATTCAAGAGAGAAACATAAATGCAAGAATCAACAACACTGGAAGATTAATTAAATCAATTACAAGGTATAAATGCAACAAAAGATCACATGGAAAAAGAAAATTATTCTCTCATTTCCAATAAAAAATTTATCATATTTTTTAATATATTATTTATATATTTTTATTATTGTAAATTAAAGTTATTAACAACAATTTTCAAATATATAAGTTTTACTTTTAAAAAATTTCATATATAAATTCACAATTAAAAAAATCAACTCTAGAAAATTGAATTTCGTCACTTAAATTGAACAGAGAATAGTTGTTGAACATTATTTTATTGGGGACAAACATTATTTCCTCTTGAATGCATTTTCTATCCATGGAAAGAAAATCCAACTATATTTTCGCTGGTAATCATTCCTAATACCAATTTGTTTTAATTAATATTCACCTAAAATATATAGATATATATATATAGAGGGAGAAAGAGATTCCATAGATATATCAATAGTAGAAATTAGAATAGAGGTTAGATCTCCAAGTGAACAACAAATCGGATTGACAAATAGTTTGTTTGGTCCCTTAGAAAGTGATGTTTCTAAAAGTGTTTTTTTAAATATATATATTTTTGATGAAAAATCATTTTTGTTTAACCAATAAATTTAAAAAATACTTTTAAGCTTTAATCAACATTTGACTGAGTTTTTTGAAAGTATTGTTAAGTATATCTTCTTCAAAAGTGTTTTTCAAAAAAAAGAAGAAGATATTATCAGAGAAACACTATCTTTTTAGCTTTTGAGAAACTGTTGCTACTACATACCAAAACACTTATTTTCTCAAAAAAAATAGATCAAATACCTCACCCTTTAAAAAAAAAAAAAAGTATTGGCCAAACAGGCTAGTACCTGAGAGCAAAGGCAGACTCATATTTATATGTGGGGTGCACGTGCACCCATTAGCTTCGAAAAAAAATTATATGTATATTAATCTTGAAAAACTAATAAAAATTAGAATATAATTAATAGTGCACCCATGAGAAGCATAGTTGCATAGGAGTGTCTTTGGGTCGCTGTTACAAGCCAAAAGAACCACCCGTGAGAGCAGGGTTTGAATCCAGTCAGAGCCTTATTTCTTTGTTTTTATTTTAAGTTTATTGGTACACCTCAAATCTTTAAATCCTGGCTTCGCTTTTGTTGGAGAGGATTTACTTTCTATTAAATCAGAAACAATAAGCTAAAGAGAAATTCAGAACCGGTATACAAACTTCCTCTTAAAGTAACTTGTTAAAAATATTTAAAAAATTATAATCAAACGCTAACTAATTACTTTGTACTAGCTTTACGGAGAATAGTTATTAAAGATTAAAATATAAAAAAGAATGTGAAGGTGTAGTTTGGATAATGTTGTATTTGAACATAGACTCTTTTTATTTGTTTTACAGTACACTTAAAACTCAAACTTGCTTATTTATTTGATCATAAACTTTTTGTTATGATTATGCAGTATATATACCATTCCATGCCATTATATTAGTAATTATTTATATTTTAAATCAGTTAGATTATTTGGGGAAGATTCAAACAAAATAAATCGTTAGAACTTACAGCTAGTTTGAATGGTTGTTACCTATGTGCTCTTACTTTAGGAAAAAGGCATAAATTTATATTTTAAGTTGTCTCAAAAAATTAGCTACGCACTTAAGCTATTATGACGATCTATTACATATTCTTATTAAAAATGTAATTAATATCACCCTAAAACTAACATGGAAATAAAATAAAATATTAAAAAATCAACTCTCAAAATTTAAATTCCATCACATAAATTGAACAAAGAATAGTTGTTGAACATTAATTGATTGGGGCCAGACATTATTTCCTCTTGAATGCCTTTTCTATCTATGGAAAGAAAATCTGGCTATATTTTCGCTGGTAATCATCCCTAATATATATTGGTTTTTAATTAATATTCACCTAAAATATATAAATATATATAGAGAGATTCCATAGATATATCAATAGTAGAAATTAGAATAGAGGTTAGATCTCCAAGTGGACAATAAATCGGACTGACAAATAGTTTGTTTGGTCCCTTAGAAAGTGCTATTTCTAAAAGTGTTTCTAAAAAAATATATATTTTTGATGAAAAATCGTTTTTGTTTAACCAATAAATTTAAAAAATACTTTTAAGCATTAATCAACATTTGACTGAGTTTTTTAAAGTATTGTTATTAGGTACTAAAATCTTTTAAAAGAATAAATAAAATAATTAAAACTTAAAATAGGTTGGATTTTGACACTGTCCATTTTGATCCAATATCAAATCTGGGTTGGGTTCGATTGGATCTTGACCCGATTGTTATCTTGATCTATTTTGATTCGATCAGATTTGTCTCAACCATCCAATTGTCACCCCTACTAAGGTGATTTATAATATGAAAAAATAAACATAAAATATTTAGTAAGATTTTAAATGATTGAAAAAATTTGATAGTTTTCACCGTAGTGAAATTTTTTGACATTTATGAAAAAAAAACGTATAACTTAAGAATCCAAAGTATATATCCAAACAATATTTTTATTGAACTAAATTTTAATCCATAATTTTTCCTTTAATTTAATATCTCCTGTCAAACGGGTCCTACTAATCGTACATAATTATGTCTTCTTCTTCTTTCTTTTTGTTCACTCCCACAGCTGGTATCCATAGTGGAGCTTCTTCATTTAGCATATGCACATGTACTGATGTACACATCAATAAATTACTTTAAGATTATCAATTACATATCTAAATTCAGTACGGATTCTATTACTTTTTAAATTATTTCTGTCATACATTTTATATATATATATATATAAAAGAGCCTATGTTAGCATGGGCCCAATATATGATACTCTTTTTTTTCTTAATTTATGTGGCACAAATGACTTTTGGAGAGTCATCTCAATTTTTAAATATTTTAAGTTGTTAACTATTGTGATTTATATTATAATTAATGTCATTTTCAAATAATATATGCTACTTTCTTTATCCCAATTTTTACGGCATTGATATAATTTTGAAAGTCAATTGAATGTTTTCATGTCTTTTTAATATCTTAATTTGTTAATTTTTGTGATTTATAGTATCGTTTATGTAATTTAAAAAACAATATATGTTACTTCTTTTTTTTCTCAATTCATGTGACACTAATAGAATTTCGAAAGTCAATCGATCTTTTTAAATATTTTATATTGCTAATTATTATTTGCAGTATCTCTTACATAATTTTCAAATAATATATATTAATCTCTTTGTCTTAGTTTATGTGTCACAAATAAAATTTCAAGAGTTAATAAAACAAAAATTATGTTTTCAAAAATAATTACAAGTAGTTAGTTATTTGGACTATATTACTTTTTACATCATTTTTAAATAATACATATTATTTTCTTGTCCTAATTTATATGGCACTGATAGATTTCTAAAAATTAAATAAATATAAATCTTTTAATTATTATAATTTATAATTTTTAAATATATAAAAGACTAAAAAAACAAAAAAAACAAATAAAAACAAAAGGAATCACAAAAATATACGTAACTAAAATCTATCTATATATAAAAGGAGAAGAAAAAACGCCTACGTGTCATTACCACAATTTTTTAGAATTTTAAATTTTAATTAATAAATAATAAATAATTATTTAAATAATTACAAGTTGATAGATTTTGCGGTAGTTACACAACAGTTTTTTTAAAAAAATATTAATAATTAATTACAAAACAAGTTGATAGATTCTGCGGTAGTTACACAACAATTTCAAAATTTTTTTTAATAAATAATTAGTTACAAATTATTATTTAACTATTACATCATCTATCTACAAATACTTAATTTTAATTACAAAAGCTTAAATTTTAAATTAATATATATAAAAATATTCGACGGTGACATCATATGTTTTAAAACACATAACCAAGATAGATACCAAGCAATATTTGATAAGACATTATAAACATAATCACCAATGTACAAATTTAAAGCTGTTCTGAACACCTACTTGGTCTGAGAGACAAAACTTAAGAAAATTTTTCAAAATAGCGCATGATGAGCTTCACAATGAAACTTAAATAACTCAACTATCATGGTTAACTGGATCGAGGCAGCCTCAAAATCAGAAGATACATAATTTTAATTACAAAAGCTTAATATATCATTATTTTGTATTTATAATTTATACCAAACAATAAATATATTTTAACAGATAAATACAAACAGTTTTATAACTTCTCAATAACCATCCAATAAACAAGGAAACTTAAACTACAATTATTTACTGCATCTAAAATTTCCCTACTATATATAGACATCTTTCAGTAATAACTTTACATACAAACTTTACATTGTTCGTCGATTGTTCTGCGATATTCAGTAATATAGATGGCTTTGCACTTTCACACAATCTCAGAAATTACATCTAAATCAATGCACTGGAACTTAAAAGTTCGAGTTATTCGATTGTGGATAGTTCCTGATAAATTCAAATCAGAAATACCTTACTCTTTGGAGATGATTTTACAAGATCAAAAGGTACCACTCATACAAATAGTTTTTATATACTTGAAAACAATTATCATAAAACAATATTTTGTTTTATTACAGGGTGATCGTATTCATGCATCAATTGGAAAGACATTAATTAAGCATTTCAGAGAAATTTTATATGAACTTGATGTTTTTCGGATGAATTACTTTGTGATTGCCCCAAACATCATGAAATTTAAGAAAACAACACACAAACACAAGCTTAACTTCACTGTGACTACAAATGTTAAGGAAATTCAAGATCCTTCTTTTCATATGGATATATTCAATATCCGCACCTTTGACAAATTGACAATTCATCACAATGTTGATGAGACTGAGCTTTTGGGTAATAATGATATGTTATTCCATTTATTATATTTTAAATTTACAATATATTAATAATATATTTTATTTGCAGATGTTATTGGACATGTTTCTTCATATCAACCAATTCAACAGATAAAGCAAGGAGATAACAATAGTTATTTCATCAATATTGTTCTAGAAGATGATAAGTAATTATTTTAAATTCATTTTATCCTTTTATATATAGATATATATTTTTTTATATATTAAAATGTAATTAAATTCCATTCATACAGTAAANTTTTTTCTTAATTTATGTGGCACAAATGACTTTTGGAGAGTCATCTCAATTTTTAAATATTTTAAGTTGTTAACTATTGTGATTTATATTATAATTAATGTCATTTTCAAATAATATATGCTACTTTCTTTATCCCAATTTTTACGGCATTGATATAATTTTGAAAGTCAATTGAATGTTTTCATGTCTTTTTAATATCTTAATTTGTTAATTTTTGTGATTTATAGTATCGTTTATGTAATTTAAAAAACAATATATGTTACTTCTTTTTTTTCTCAATTCATGTGACACTAATAGAATTTCGAAAGTCAATCGATCTTTTTAAATATTTTATATTGCTAATTATTATTTGCAGTATCTCTTACATAATTTTCAAATAATATATATTAATCTCTTTGTCTCAGTTTATGTGTCACAAATAAAATTTCAAGAGTTAATAAAACAAAAATTATGTTTTCAAAAATAATTACAAGTAGTTAGTTATTTGGACTATATTACTTTTTACATCATTTTTAAATAATACATATTATTTTCTTGTCCTAATTTATATGGCACTGATAGATTTCTAAAAATTAAATAAATATAAATCTTTTAATTATTATAATTTATAATTTTTAAATTTATAAAAGACTAAAAAAACAAAAAAAACAAATAAAAACAAAGGAATCACAAAAATATACGTAACTAAAATCTATCTATATATAAAAGGAGAAGAAAAAACGCCTACGTGTCATTACCACAATTTTTTAGAATTTTAAATTTTAATCAATAAATAATAAATAATTATTTAAATAATTACAAGTTGATAGATTTTGCGATAGTTACACAACAGTTTTTTTTAAAAAATATTAATAATTAATTACAAAACAAGTTGATAGATTCTGCGGTAGTTACACAACAATTTCAAAAAAATTTTTTATAAATAATTAGTTACAAATTATTATTTAACTATTACATCATCTATCTACAAATACTTAATTTTAATTACAAAAGCTTAAATTTTAAATTAATATATACAAAAATATTCGACGGTGACATCATATGTTTTAAAACACATAACCAAGATAGATACCAAGCAATATTCGATAAGACATTATAAACATAATCACCAATGTACAAATTTAAAGCTGTTCTGAACACCTACTTGGTCTGAGAGACAAAACTTAAGAAAATTTTTCAGAATAGCGCATGATGAGCTTCACAATGAAACTTAAATAACTCAACTATCATGGTTAACTGGATCGAGGCAGCCTCAAAATCAGAAGATACATAATTTTAATTACAAAAGCTTAATATATCATTATTTTGTATTTATAATTTATACCAAACAATAAATATATTTTAACAGATAAATACAAACAGTTTTATAACTTCTCAATAAACAAGGAAACTTAAACTACAATTATTTACTGCATCTAAAATTTCCCTACTATATATAGACATCTTTCAGTAATAACTTTACATACAAACTTTACATTGTTCGTCGATTGTTCTGCGATATTCAGTAATATAGATGGTTTTGCACTTTCACACAATCTCAGAAATTACATCTAAATCAATGCACTGGAACTTAAAAGTTCGAGTTATTCGATTGTGGATAGTTCCTGATAAATTCAAATCAGAAATACCTTACTCTTTGGAGATGATTTTACAAGATCAAAAGGTACCACTCATACAAATAGTTTTTATATACTTGAAAACAATTATCATAAAACAATATTTTGTTTTATTACAGGGTGATCGTATTCATGCATCAATTGGAAAGACATTAATTAAGCATTTCAGAGAAATTTTATATGAACTTGATGTTTTTCGGATGAATTACTTTGTGATTGCCCCAAACATCATGAAATTTAAGAAAACAACACACAAACACAAGCTTAACTTCACTGTGACTACAAATGTTAAGGAAATTCAAGATCCTTCTTTTCATATGGATATATTCAATATCCGCACCTTTGACAAATTGACAATTCATCACAATGTTGATGAGACTGAGCTTTTGGGTAATAATGATATGTTATTCCATTTATTATATTTTAAATTTACAATATATTAATAATATATTTTATTTGCAGATGTTATTGGACATGTTTCTTCATATCAACCAATTCAACAGATAAAGCAAGGAGATAACAATAGTTATTTCATCAATATTGTTCTAGTAGATGATAAGTAATTATTTTAAATTCATTTTATCCTTTTATATATAGATATATATTTTTTTATATATTAAAATGTAATTAAATTCCATTCATACAGTAAAAATAGACTGTCAACAACATTATGGGGTGAACTTGCGGACCAAATACAACCACA